>NW_026045761.1:0-93544 GCF_023898315.1 Schistocerca nitens
GTGTCATATAATGATAACATTCTGTAGGCATAGTCAGCGGCATACATGGATACAGTCTGCAAAATGTGTTGCGAATAGAATTAGTATCAAAGATGTAATAAATTTAAACGTCATGCAGAGTGCCGCAGATTTTCATGCATTTCTTTTTTTATGACGTAATGTCTGCTGAACCACGATAGGCAGAAAGTTCTTACCCCCACGGTGAGTGTTGTCTTACACTAAGCGATATGTGTACAAATGTTTCATTCAGGTCGGTCCAGTGGTTTCGGAGAAGATGTGGGAAGTATACACATACACAATACAATCACACACATTTATAAAATGTGTGGACATTATACTTTAACTATATCGAAAATGTAACGAAGATTAAATTGAGTTAACGAATAACTACTAGTATTACGTATCTCATGTCCTTATGTAGCCTACACTGAGTGACAAAAGTCATTGGGTAGCGATAGGCATGTATACAGATTGCGGTATTATGGCGTAGACAAGATATAAAAGGTAAGTGTATTTTCGGAGCTGTCATTTGTACTCCGGTGATTCGTGTGAAAAGGAGTCCGAAGTGATTTTGGCCACACGACTCTCAACGCGGAATGGTAGTTGGAGATAGACGCATGGGACATTCCCTTTCGGATATCGTTAGGAAATTCAATATTCCGATAACCACTGTATCAAGAGTGCACAGAGGATACCAAATTCGAGGAATTACCTGTCACCACGCGCAAGCAGTGGCCGACGGCCTTCTCTTAACCACCGAGAGTTGTCAGTGCTAACAGACAAGCAACACTGCGTGAAATCAATGTGGGTCGCACGTCGAACGTATCCTCTAGAGCAGTGCGGCGAAATGTGGCGTGAAAGGGCTGTGGCAACAGACGACCGAAGCGAGTGCTCGACATCGCCCGAGGCGCCTCTCCTGGACTCGTAGCTGTATCAGGCTGTTCCTAGACGACTGGAAAACCGTGGCCTCGTGAAACGAGTCCCGAGTTCAGCTGGTGAGAGCTGATGGTAGGGTTCGATTGTGGTGCAGGCCCCTCGCAGCCACGCACCCAAGCTGTCAACAAGGCACTCTGGGAGCTGGCGATGATCCGTAGTGGCGTTGGCTGTGTTTGCGTGGAAATCGTTATGTTCGGGTCCTTGGAGACCATTTGCAGCCATTCGTGGACTTCGTGATGCAAAGAACGATGGAACTTTTACGGATGACAATGCGCCATGTCAATGTGCAGCAACTGTTCGCAATTGTTTTGAAGGACATTCTGGACAGTTCGAGTGAACGATTTCGCCACCCAGACCGCCCGTGACGAATTGCGTTATGGGACATATTCGAGAGGTCAGCAACAGTTTCGCAGTTGTTATGGAGGCTGTGGAGGGAGCAGTGTTCAATGTCCCTGCAGGGGACCTCCAACGACTTGTTTAGTGCACGCCACGGCGAGTTGCTGCACTACGCCTATATTAGGAGGTACACGGTGACTTTTGTCACCTCAGTGTATGTAGTGCGCCTCTACCAAGAATTCGCTGTTGGAGCCAATGACCGGTGTAGAATCTTCTTCACCGTTTCCTCCGTTCTTTTTCGACAAGTTACAGAGTTAACGATGCTGTTTTACCCGCGTCCGCTATTGTAAGGAAACAGTGCGATTTACACGACAACTGCAGGGGAGAACTGCCATTGGAGAGCATTGCGGTCGTAAATCACGGTGAGGAGCACGTCACGTTCCGTGAAACGTAGGGAGGTGGTTTTCGAGCGCCACGTCCGGTCACCACGTCTGGCGTGCTTCGCAATGACAAACGCTTCCCGTGTGACGACGGCTTTAGTAGCTTGTTTCCGTTTCGCTCTCTGTTTTTCGTCAGAGGTTTCTTGGGGGGTTACAGTACAGTCATATGACGTTCACGGTAGATAATGATCACGGAGACCAGAAAAACTTGTGAAAAAGTGAAATGTCTCTTTGGACGCTCCACGTAAACGTCTCCGAGCGATCCATTTTGTACTTGTTTTCCTTTGTTTATCTTTTTAATATCTTCTTCCACGTCTTCGAGGGTAATCAGTCGATCCTCCCTGCCTCTCCGCATCACCTCGGACGGCAGCCGACACTCGACCCAGCTGACCCGCCTCGGCGCTGAATTACTCGCCGCCCCCGCACGCACGCGCGCTCGCGGGGCGCACGTCCCCGGCGGCCGCCGCCGCGCCGGCTCGCGTGCGACCCCCCATCAGGAAACCGTCTTATGGATCCACTGAATCACTCTCACTAATTGGAAGTGTCTGCAATTCCTGAAATGGCCCGTTGCGTAAGCGCGGCCTCCCCGGACCCGGCAGCGTTGGCGCTCGGTGCGACCCCAGTTAGTCCGCTCCGCCGCTGAACTGCAGGGTGCTAGGGCACGACTACGACTTCGAAATTTTGCTGTTTCTTAAGGAACAATCGCCTTCAGTCACGAGTCGTTAGTTCATTTCAACGCACGATGCTTTTCGAGCATACTTCAGATGTTCTGACAGTCTACGCCAATTATCTTTCTTTTTCAAATTTAGGTTAATTCTGGTCCTTGTAAGATTGCCTTACTATCTTATAAACTGCCGGAGTGTAAATATCAGCTTTACCCTAGGACCTCACAATTGTTAATGAACAACATACTTTTTACAGCTACCAGCTAACAGCTGCCCTGTATTTCACATAGCCGAATAGGAAGAACCTTCCACACACGTCATAGAGAACGTCGAAAGTATCCTTTAGGACAGTGCGGCGAAATTTCGCACGAATGGGCTATGGCAGTGGACGACAGACGCGAGAACACGAAATCGACTGCAGCACCTCTCTCGGGCTCGTGAAGGAAAATAAAAATGAATGTCAGAGAGTGACATGGTCTCCGGGCAGGGTTTTCGATTCGCCACCGACACACTCTCGGACACGTGTTCAAAATCCACCCCCGCAGCACTGGCTGCCGAAGACTTCCGCCATAAGAAGTCAGCCTCATTCTGGCAACGGCCTTGTCAAAGAGGGCGGAGGAGCGGACAGAGGTTCAGGGTACTCTCTTTTGCCTGAGGTGGGAAATTGTCCCTACAGGCGGAAGAATCAGCAATGATCAACGACATGCGGATACAGAAAGCAATGGAAACCACTGCATTAAAGATACATAACATGTATCCTCAGTGCATGTGACCTGTAATTGATAAAGTGTCATGATGATCTCTCCATTGGCAAAAGATTCCGGAACAGTCCCCCATTCGGATCTCCAGGAGGGGACTGCCGTAGTGCTAATGACCATGGACAGATTAAATAACCAACGAAAGGATAACGTTTTCCGAGTCAGGACGTGGAATATCAGAAGCTTGAACGTGGTATTTGAAGCTACAAAATCTGAAAAGGGAAAAGCAAAGGCTCAATATATATATAGTAGGGGTTAGTGAAGTGAAGTGGAAAGAAGACACGGACTTTTGTACAGATTAATATAGGGTAATAGGAATAGCAGCAGCAAATGCTATAATTGGAGGATTCGTTATGAACAGGAAGGTAGGGCCTAGAGTGTGTTGCTGTGAACAGTTCAGATAGGTTTGTTCTTATCCGAATCGACAGCAAACCAACACCATCATCGATAGTTCAGGTATAAATACCGACATCGCAAGCTGAAGATCAGGAGGCAGAGACAGTATATGAGGATATTGAAAGGGTAATACAGTACATAAAGGGAAATGAAAATCTGTTAATGATGGGGAACTGAAATACAGTTGTAGGGGAAGGAGTAGAAGAAAAGGTTACAGGATCATATGGGCTTGGGACATGGAATCAGAGAGGTAAAAGGCTAATTGAGTTCTGTAAAAATTTTTAGCTAGTAATAGCGAATACTCTGTTCAAGAATCACAATAGGAGGAGGTAAATTAGGAAAAGGCTGGGTGATACTTCAAGATTTCAGTTAGATAACATCAAGGTCAGGCAGAGATTCCGAAATCAAATACTGAAATGTAAGGCTTACCCAGGAGCACATATAGACTCAGACCACAATGTAGTAGTAATGAAGAGTAGACTGAAGTTAAGTGGGGGTAGGACGTCAAACAGGCCGACTTGGAGCAGGAAAGGCACCACACGACATTTTAATTTCCACTGTCTACACTTTTACAAATAAAATCATAAAACTTTGCCAACACGACCAGGCAGGATTCAGGATTCACACTCATAGCAGTGGAAGCTCAAAAATATAACAAAATATATTTTTTTACATGTGAAATGTCATCATTTTTTCACTGCATTTGTTGCTTTTCTTCACAAGTAAGAGAGATTCTTCGATGAATTTTGCACAGAATACAAACCTTACTTACAGGTGTATGAAACTCTAGAATTTATTTAGTTAATGAAAAAATGAATGAGCTGTTACATTTTAAACTTCATGTTTAGAAAAAACTCAAATTTTATGGTTAATTATCTGAATTTTTAGCACAGTTTTAACAGATTTGGAAAATTCTAGAGTTTCATATACCTGTAAGTATGGTTTGTATACTGTGCAAAAGTCATCGAAGAATCTCCCTTACTTATGAAGAAAAGTGTACCTATAGCAATGAATGCAGCCAATGGAAAGTGAAAAAATGATGATATTTCACATGTAAAAAGATATATTTTGTTATATTTTTGAACTTCCACTACTATGAGCCTGAATCCTGAACCCTTCCTGGTCATGCTGACAAAGTTTTATGAATTTATTTGTAAAAGGATAGACAGTGGAAATTAAAATGTCCTGTGGTGCCTCTCCTGCTCCAAGTCGGCCAGTTTGACGTCTTATCCCCCTTAAAAAAATTAACCAGGAAGAATCAATACGCAAAGAAGAACTAAGGAATGACGAGATAACGCTGGAAGTTCTCTAAGGCCAGAGATACAGCAATAAAGAATAGTTCAGTAGGCAGTGCTGTTGGTTAGGAATGGACATCTCTAAGAAGGGCAATCACAGATGTTGAAAAGAAGAAACATAGGTACAAAGAAGGTAACTGCAAAGAAACCATGGGTAACTGAAGAAATACTTCAGTTGATCGATGACAGAAGGAAGTACAAAAATGGTCAGGGGAATTCAGGAACACAGAAGTACAAGTCGCTGAGGAATGGAATAATAATAGGAAATGCAGGGAAACTAAGACGAAATGGTTTCATGAAAAATGTGAAGAAATCGAAAATGAAATGACTGTTAGAAGGACTGACTCAGTATATAGAAAAGTCAAAACAACCTTCGGTGAGATTAAAAGCAACGGTGGTAACATTTAGAGTGCAAGGGAAATTCCACTGAAATGCAGTGGAGAGAGCGGATAATTGGAAAGAGCACGTTGATGACCTCTATGCAGGTGAAGATTTGTCTAATGTGATGAAGAAGAAACAGGAGTCGATTTAGAATAGACACGATATCCAGTATTAGAAACTGAATTTAAGAGAGCTTTGGAGGACTTAAGATAAATAAGGCAGAGGGGGTAGATAGTAGTGGGACTAAGTATGTGTCACCCCACTTTCCATTGCTGCCAAATTTATTCAACATGGCGGCGATGACGTCATACCAGATGGCGGAATGTAGACTTGGCAACAGTGCATGACATCATCCAAGATGGCGGATTTGAAGGGAAAATAGGTCTGTTGGAGCATGTCCACTAACCTAACCCCCAGAAAAGATGGCTGGAATTTTGAATTTTGGCGGGAAAATAGGTCAATTGGGCTATGTCCAATAACCTAAACCTGCAGAAAAAATGACTGCAAATTTGAATTCCAACTAGATAATGCCTGCAAAATCTTACTTTTCTTTATTATTATTCATTATTATTGATTATCATTTATTATTATTATTCACTATCATTCATTATCATTTATTATTATTATTATTATCTTATTATTTATTATTGGCCTAGCTCCACTACAAAATTCGCACCAAATTCAAATTCCAGCACAATCATGGCTGCAAAACTGTACTTCTCTTTATTATTATTATTATTGATTATCATTCATCATTTATTATTATATGTTATTATTATTGGCCTACCTCCACTAGAAAATTGCATCGAATTCAAATTCCAACACGATAATCTCTCGAAAACTTTACTTCTATTTTTTATTACTTTTTATCGTTTATTATCATTATTTATTCAAGACGTCTGATTTTCTCTTCGAGAAACCCATTTGCCTTACATCCACAACAAAAATCTATCAGAAGTTCAAATCCCAACACCATGATGTATCACACATACGAACTTTCGCGGTCACTTATTTTTTTCACTGGTAACCTATCAAAATAGCGTCAAATAATAAAGTGTACTTATAGTAACCTAAGTCACGTCCTTTGATTTTGTAGGGGGAAAGGGACTGAAGTCTTTATTTCAAGCAGTACAGTCATCACTTGTTCTCCAACACAATCAATACACATCTTGAAACTTCCCCTTTAAACAATTATAAAGGACTGTGCTTTAACTGACACACAATATTTTTAGCGCAACGCAATCTGACTTTCAAAAAATCCCTACGAAAGCATGGCCCTGACTAACATTAACCTATGCGTTTCACAAATCGCTTACCTCACAAAAATCTTGGTTACTCGAACTACTGCAATACAGCCAGCGCCACTACTGCCAGCTAAATAAAAGATTCAAACTATGGAAGGCACTAACTACTGATAGGGATAGTTAGCAAATGAAAGATATTAATAGAGAACAAACACTGTATTTACCTTAATAGTCATAATATATATAGCAGTTCATGCCATCTCTCTCCCCACATCCACCACTGCTGGCGGCTCACCTCCAACTGCGCAACGCTACACGCTGTTCACAGCCAGCTGCCTAACACTACAATGGCGAGTATTACAACAATGCAAAGCAGCCACAGACTGCACACAGCACAGCCAGTGATTTTCATACAGAGGTGGCGTTACCAATAAAAAAACCTAAACAGCCTACTTACATAGCCCCCATGCTCCCCACAAAAAGTTTTACAAATTGTTTTGGGCACTGGGCAATACATATATGTTAAAATTTTTCATAATCGTAATTACAAGAACAAAGAAATCAAATGCACACACTTATTGATACAATGTTGGTCAAAAGCTAAAATATTCTCACAGTCCATAAAGATAGTCCTGATCATTCATCATAATAGTAATTACAGTTTTTTTTCACAAAGTCTCATTAGTAAAAGAAATTGCACACAGAAGTAGTGGATTTCCATGCAGTCTTGAAGAAGTAGTGTTGTCCTTCAAACGGAAAGACAGTGCTGACTCTTGACATGCTGACAGGTAATGGGCCACAACAGAGCAAACCCACAGCGGAGTCAATCGAAGTTTTGAAGAATATCGTTCGATAGGTCATCACAGAGCAGACCCACTGTAGTCCTGGTAGAGATTACGGTATTGGTGGGCCACCAGAGGCGCAGACCCACTGCAGTCCTTGTAGAAATAATGGTACTGGTGAGTCATCAAAGATGCAGACCCACTGTAGTCCTTGTAGAGATAATGGTATTGGTGGGCCACCAGAGGCGCAGACCCACCGCAGTCCTTGTAGAGATGGCCAGCAGCCATATGTTGTGACTGTGCAGGTGCACAATCACCATTGAAGAGTCTTGCGGATAATATAGCAAGTCCATAACCACCACTTGTGCACTCACAAAGTTTTTGGAATTGTCCTTAGAACCAACAATGCTGTTATCCAGTGCCTTGCTGAATTATTACCACACGTGCAAACACTAACAGTCCCTACTTCTCACATATTGTCCATATACTATGACCAACAGAAACGTGTGCAGTGAACTGTAACTTACAAGTTACTTAATTTGATGAACTGGTGTCAATTACAATTTTATAACAAGTGAATACAATTACAAAGGTACAAAATACATCATTAAAGAACATAACAATAGAGATAACATTTGTAGTAATATGGGCTTTACAAAAGAATAGAAATAAACATATACATCAGTGTTACAAAAATAATGACATAAGTACATACATAAAGATCAGAATAACTTTTGAAACATCACCTTCACATATGAGCATTAAAACAAAACAGAATAAATAATGTCTAAAGCATATTTACAAGGTAAATAACATATTATTAATTCCAATTATATTTGAGGATAACAGTATTCCTCATCATAGTGAATGTAGCTTAGTATTAGAAGAAGAAAAAATTCTATGAAACCACACAGAGACAGGAAGAAAACAAATACACAAGGGTACACAAACACATAGTGCAGTATTTTGCGAACAAAACCTTTTTTGTGCTTGGAGATCTCCCTTCATTCATCATTATTTCCAAAAGGTCCTATCTATACCTGCTTTCTGTACTTTTTTCGTATAACTTCTCAATGCATTTCTTCCAGTTCATCGCAACTCATTCTCTTATATAGTCTACCCCCTCTTAAGCTAACTTAAATCTACTGAGCTCAGATGCTAAACTAAGGGACGAGGCAATGCAGCAGCACAAAACAATTAACACAAACAGCAATGACAAAATATTCAAATGGCAAAGCAAGCTACAGTAAATGTAAATTACCAAGCAATGCAACATTACCACTAATATGAGCCAATGTGCAGCAACAAGAAAAATAAATCAGTAGTAAAACTAGCTTAACAGAGTAATACAAAGTTAAATTCAGTAACACTATGCCTGGCAAACAGCAGCAGCAAATAAAATTTAAACCTAGACCTCAAGCAGAAAAAAATATTACACTAAAAATGGCCATGTCTAATACCTATGTCACATCTTAACACTAGAGTGATGCATCACGATTTATTCTACAAAAGAAATTACCAAGTACTTGAAAAGAAAACTATGATTGCAGTTCCTGTGAAGGTAAATGTCTTTTTGTGCTCCCTCATTTTTTTGAAAAAAATTATTATTTACTCGATCTGTAGACAGATAATATTTATATTAGTACATCTAAAATTTTATTTTAACCAATGCTGCAGTGCAGCTAGAAACCAGATATTAAACGAAATGAGCAAATATATACATAAAGCAAGCCATATGGCATTTCTCTCAACTAGCAAGACAATAGATGTAAAAATGTTCCTCGTCATTTCATTAGGCAATTTAGTAAATATCATAAATTAAGAGCTCCACAGTGTAATCATATGTTTTCAAGTTCGACCGTGTCGTTTTTGCGATGCTTTCTACAAAGGAACGTCAATAGCGGGGATAATGGCCTCCCTTTTTTTTCTACCTGTGCCGCTGAAAGGCACACGCTAATGGCTTTTTTTCGGGCGACTGTCACCCTGCTGGGTGCCCACGACGCATTACGTGCAGGTGGTCACTTAACTTTCTTACCGAAATATTTACGACACCAGTTTCCGCTACAGTGACAGTCTCATATAAAAAATTTCACAGGTCAAGAATTAGCGTTACAAATCTGTAGAAACAAAATCTTATTGATATAACAGTGTCCAAAAAAATTTTCATCGGCATTGTGATACATTCACGCATTTACAAACATTTCATAACTCTTAAAGTACGATTCTTGGTTTCCAACATCCTTTTTTCACAAACCAGAGTCCCTAACAACTACTCATTACTCCTTACCTTATTGCTCATATACATATTCGTCGACACTTCTTCAATACTTTATCATAATAAATACATAGCATAATCAAATTCCTCATATAGCATCAGGTTATTGGTCACAAACATACCTCATCAGCATAATACACATTGTCGTCGTAAAAATAACATCATAACACCTCAGTCAACTCTCAAAATCGTCGTAGCTTTCTGCAATAATGTCAAAACCTAAAAAAAAATTCTCTGCTCATTTCAAGAGTGTCATCTACCTCAAACGTACTTTAAAATCATGCTCCCTTACCAAATACATCATTCAAAGCTCTTATAGTATCACAATGGTTCCGAAAAAATATGAACAGTTCACAAAGTACAGACAAAATACAATTTCATAAGTGTGAAGTTATCCAACTGTGTAATTGCGTAAACATGTGTCACTGATGTAGTAAAAAAAATGTTTATCTCTGTCAAATAATCAGATAGCTGTGTAATTCTGTGTTGGAGAAATATGGTACCGATGTGTAAAGTTGTATAAGCAAATACCATATTAGCTAGGGCTCCTTGTGCTTGCCAAACACATGGTACACAAAGTAGGCGTGTACCCCCCTGAGGATTAATGTAATTATACCTTCAGGTGTTACAGATTACAGCAATGGAATGAAATGTATCACGGAAAACCTTTGTATCATTGTACTTCAAATATCTTTAAAAATAAATGATTTAAGTACAAAATTAATCACTCAAATACGTGTAATGTAGCGCTAAACTGTGTGTCATGCTGTAAGATAATCTCTGTGGAAGTCTCGTAGTTATCGTCATCCGAAAGCTAAGTTCTGCAGAAGTCAATGTACTTACCTCATGATAAACAAAAGTGAAATGCTTTGCGTATAGATATCGTAGTTATTATGCTTATTGGCGTGATGAAGAAAGTACTATACAGTAACGTATTGTTGTGCCACGAAAAAGGCTGTCTCATTGCTGCTATACCACAAAAGTTACTACTAAAACATGTTTTACTTTCCAGAATAAAACAGAAAACTGTGCAGATATAAAACAGAAACACTGCAAAAGCAACATTGTAAACTGTCACTCATTAGTAGCGTTGTGATAAAATCGTGTAGCTGTCGCATAAACTAACCACTGTGTCATCTGGTATCTCACTGAAAGTACTTTAAATCCAGAATGTATTTTCAAGTAAACCAAAATGTTGCATTAAAATCTCATTAGCAGTACCAGTATGTGTCCTAAGTATGTAAGCCTGATAGTCGTTACGTAATCGTGTAACTAACAAGCAAGAATGTACAAATAACAACACTGTGTCGTCTGTTCACTATAACAATGCATTCGTAATTTCTGTTTAAAAATGTTCCCTAGGTTCTAGGCTGGATATTTAACTTCAAACATTGTTGCATGTTAACAGTTTCTTAAGTCTGACAAAGCGTACTAGAAATGTGAAGTGAAAAGTTTTATGTTAAAGACAAAGTTAAAAAGCAGATTATCTTTCAATAAACGGTTTTACATGTGAAATGTGGTGTAAACCTTTACTCTTCCTAGTACGCAGAGTTTCAACTTCAACGCAATTATCATGTGGTATACGTCGGATTCTGTAAGGTCTATTGTAAACTAGAAAGAATTTGTGACTCAAGTGTTTCTTCTTATGTGACAATGAATGAGCTTTAATGAGAACTTTCTGACCAATATATAATTTCTTTGCATTTGCTTTGCCGTGTAGTTTTCTCCTTTTGTCTGCTGCAGATTTTATATTTTTAATAGCCAAATCAATTATGTCTTTGTGTCGAAGTTTACGTGTATTCGGGAAAGGTACAAGCTCTCTGATTCTGTTCGGTGGTTTTTCATTCTTCAGTACAAGAGTAGGTGGTAAAGCAGTGGAGTCATGAGGAATTTCATTCAGCACGTTTTGAAATAAGTGTAAATATCTGTCCCAATGCTGATGCTTTCTGTGACAATAAAGTCTGCAAAGCTTATTGATTTCTTTCATAATCCGTTCGGAGGGGTTACAACGTGGTGAGTACAATGAAATAAAAACAGGTTTGATTTTATGGTTGCGAAGCATGCGTGACCAAACAGCAGATCTGAATTGCGGTCCGTTATCTGAAATGACTTTAGCAACGTGGCCAACTTCACGTAAGAAATTTTTAACAAAGGCGTTGGATACAGATCGTCCAGTGGCTTTACGTAACGGAGTGAAAGAAACAAATTTGGAAGTAAGTTCAACAGCGACTAGAACGTACGAAAATCCATTCGATGTTCTGATAAGCGGTCCCAAGAGATCAACAGCAGCAAATTCTTTTAATTTAGAAGGAATAATAGGAAACAACGGAGCACGATGTGAGATAGTAGATGGTTTCGCCTTTTGACAAAGTTTACAAATAGACAAGACTCTTCGAATTCTCTTTTCCATATTGTTAAAATAACAAGTCGTTCGAAGAATATGATGACATTTTCGTGGACCAAAATGTGCGTAGCTGAAATGAATGTACCATATGAGCTTATTAACAAAATCGTCTGGAATGCAAAGTACCCATAGCTTGTTATCAACAGTGCAGCGTTTGAAGAGTATGTTGTTTCTAACCAGGTAATAATGCCGAATCTGAGTGTGTGTCTTTTCATGCCATTTACTTTTGATGTCTTTCCAAATCGGATCTTTATCTTGTTCATGAGCAATGTCCTTTAAAGATGTGGTGATGAAGTTTTCAAAGGCGACTTTCTGAATGTAAAGAATACTGAAATTTTTCTCGAGGTTGCCTTCTGTGTTACTTTTCTCAAGCCCAGCCGGTGCGCGTGACAGTGCGTCCGCAACAATGTTCTCCTTGCCGGGAATGTAGACTATTGTGAAGTGGAATTCTTGCAGAAACAATGCCCAACGTTTTAACCTGTCATGATTTAATTTTGAAGACATAAGAAATTGTAATGCACGATGATCACTGTATACTTTTACGTGCTTACCAGAAAGAAAGAAACGGAATTTGTTAAATGCCCAAACGATGGCTAAAGCTTCTAACTCAGTAACGGAATAATTTTTTTCAGATTTTGTTAGCACTCGGCTATCAAAAGCAATGGTTTTCTGAACAGTAGTGTCATTTTCTGTGGTTTCTTGAAATAAATGGGCACCAAGACCGACTTTAGAAGAATCCGTGCTAAGGCAGAAATCTTGTGACAGATCTGGATGAGCTAGTATTGGCGCGTTAAGTAGCGATTCTTTCAAAGAATTGAATTCCAACTGTGCTTGTTCGCCCCAGTTCCAAATAGTATTTTTTCCAGTGAGAGAACAAAGTTTTGGTGTAACAAGGATTTGCATATTCAGAAAACGACGGTAAAAATTTACGAGACCTAGAAAACTGCGGACTTGTTTTTTTTGTGGATGGAACTGGAATGGCTCTGATTGCTTCTAACTTTTCAGGATCCGGCTGAATGCCTTCAGAAGAAATAATATGTCCCAAAAACCTCACCTTTGTCCTACCGAATTCAGACTTTTCCAAGTTAACTGTAATTCCAGATTCTGCAAAAATACGTAACAAACTGATGAGGATGCGATTATGCTGTTCCCATGAAGCTTCTGCTATTAGAATATCGTCCACATATGAGGTGATGTGACGTTTTAAGAACTCAGGTAATATGGAATTTAGCCCGCGAATGAATGCAGCTGAAGAAATGTTCAAACCAAAAGGAAGTTTCCGAAACTGATAACAAACGCCGAAACAAAGGAAAGCTGTGTATTTTCTACATTCTGGATGAAGTTCGATCTGATAAAAGCTGGATCTGAGATCAATGGAAGACAACACTTTTACACCATTAAAATTTTGAAGAAGTTCTTCCAACGTTTGCGGCCTGTCTGTTTCAGGAATAATGATAGTATTGATTTGTCTCGAATCTAAGACAAGCCTGATCGATCCATTTTTCTTCTCAACAACATGTAATGGATTGTTGTATGAGCTTACTGCAGGCTCAATAATGCCCTCGTCAAGCATAGATTGTATTTCTGTTCTAACACGGTCCCTATAGTGCGCCGGAATTACGTATGGTGTAACACAAAATTTAGTATGCTCACGAACACGAAATTGGTATTGAAATCCCTTGATTGTTCCTGTTTTGTGAGTAAAAACTGTGGAATGTGCTTGTAAAATCTCAAAAAGATCTTGCCTATCATTGTCATTACAATTCTCAATTGTTTGAATTTTATTCTGAATTAACTCATTAGTATCAAATGCGCCGTCGATATCACCCCTGTCAGTACTTGCAGAGTGATTGTTAGTGTCAAGTTCCGTCGAAAATTCCGAACTGTTGTCTAACAGGAGGTAAAGCCGATTAATTTCTTCGTCATGGTTTGAGAGCCAATCTTCAAATTTCAAAGCTACTGACTTACCTTATTTTTCTAAACTTATTTCAGCATCGTGAAAGCTTAAGATTGCTTTGTATTCATTCAAAAAGTCTACTCCCAGTATAATTTCCGTCGACAATAATGGAACAATAAGAAAGTTCATAGAGAAACTGTGGCTTTGACAAAAGAATTCTAAGTTGGTTTGTTGGCGTACATCTACACTTTTTCCAAAGATTGCACCTTGTAATTTAATCTTACATAACGGAAGTGTGGGGCAATCGTTCGATTTGTTGCATTTGCTAAAGGCTGTTTCACTAATTACTGAAATGGGACTGCCAGAGTCAAGTACTGCCGTAAATTTTACGTCATTTACTGTAATGTGAATCACAGGATATGCAATGTTGTTATGTTTTACGTCGTGTTCTTGGAGTAAGCTGTCCCTAATGTCTTCCATTTTTACGTAATTACTAGCTACGGCAGCTGCGTCGTTAGTTTCATACGTACGTTTTGTGGCTGCCTGCGGTATGAGTCATTGCCTATTGTCTCTTTGTTGGCGCGCGTCGTTATTGGGATTTGGAGACCTAACTTCTACAAATTCACCGTGACGAGAGGGCCCTGCCCTGTTTAAATCCCGCCAGTTCTGATGCAATTCGGGTCTGTCGTTACGATCACATCGTCTGTCGTCATGTTGGTAGTTCCTGTAGTTTCTTTCTTGTCGGTTAAGTGGTGGAGAATTTCTCCCTGAATCGTAACTGCGCGCTGGACCGTTGCGTCTAAAGTTATTCTGTCTCCCGTAATAATAATTATTTTGGTTCCCATATTGTCTGTTTCTCTGATTGTCTCTGTAATAGTCATTACCGCGGAGAGGTGATCTTTCCCTGTAATTATTACTACTCTGCCAATGGTTGTCATACGGGTGGTGTCTGTTTTGGTCACGATTTACGTTATAAGAATAGCCTTGTCGTGTATTATTTCTGTCATCGCGGAATTGTGACAGATGTGACCTGTAATTGTTGTGCTCCTGTTCTCGCGTTCCGCGATTATCAGTGTCAATTTCTAATTCTTGTAAGAGTCCCTGAAAAGCTTCAATGTCGTCTTCGCAACGTCCTGCTAATATAATATGCCGTAAATGTTCAGGTAATTTGATTAAGCAAATGCGGATGAGTTCTGAGGGGCTGTATGGGTTTGAAAGATACTGATTCTTATGCAACATGTCTTCAAAATATTTCATAAGACTGGAAAATTCAGATTGTTCGAAACGTTTCATCATTATGATGCTATGTTTTACTCGGTCTTGTATAGCTTGAGACCAATACGCTGAGAGGAAGGCATGATAAAATTCTCCTTCACTGTGACAATCGTGAATGACCGATCGCATTCTTACAGCTGGTTCATTCTCCAAGTAGCCACACATAAATTCTAACCTGTGCTCCAATGACCAGTTGGGAGGAAAACAATGAGAGAATTGATGGAGCCACGCTTGTGGATGAATGTCGTTGGCAGAATTCTTAAACGTTTTGAATTTACGTGTAGTAATGAACAGCTTATAGCCAAAATCATCGTGTCGGCGAGTAGCATATCGGTCATTGTTACGTCGTGTCGGCGGTTCCATCTCAAAATCCAATGCGCCTTGCCAATTTCTTTCATAATTTCCGAAATGTCCTGTGTTATTATTTTGTGGTTGTTCCGTATTTCTATGTCCCTCTTCCCGTACTGGAGCGCGAGTGTCCTCTGAAATATGTAATTCTTGTATTACCTGCGTCAACTGATCTTGTACTTCCCGGATTTCTCTTTTGTACTGTGTATTGATTTGATTTTGATTTTGTTTGAATTTTCTAATTTGTTCATACTCTTCTGTGTCAGTGAAGGCTACAGATCTTGTGTCATTCAGATCATCATCTACCTTTGTAGATAAGTTAGTGACCTGATCCGAAAGTTCGGCTACTTTCTCCGATAGTGAACACATTTCCTCAGTGTGTTTTTCTGAACCAAGTTTCAGAGTGTCCATTTGTGTTGAAATCGAATCTACTGTGTCTTTTAAGTTTTCTTGAGTTTTTGCAAGTTGCGTAACCGAATCAGTAGATGCAACTGAGTCAATTTTAGCCCATAAGGTCTCATGATTTTCATGAACAATGGTTTGCAGTTCTTTTATGGCTGCTTCGTGATTCTGTAATGCATTTTCATGCCGCGAAAAAATAGGTTGAAAATGCTCACAAATTTGTGTTTTTACGTCATTACAGACTTTTTGACATTTCGATTCAATGTTATGTAACTCAGTAGTTAAATCTTCACGTGTTTGTTCAAGTGTGGTGTCTAACTTTTGAAGATTTTGTTCCATTGTGTCTAACTTTTTAAGATTTTGTTCCACTGCGTCTAACTTTTGAAGATTTTGCTCCATTGTGTCTAACTGTTGCTGTGTTTGTCTCTGGTGTTGTTCCATTGTGTCTAACTTTTGAAGATTTTGTTCCATTGTGTCTAACTTTTGAAGATTTTGTCCCATTTGTTGCATTAATTGCAATAATAATGTATTAGTGTCTGGAATCTGTTTCTCTATGCTTTTTTGCAGTGCATTTTCACCGGCAACATTCACATTTTGACAAGCAGATAATGTGTCTTGACTCATTTGAGAAAACGGTGAGGACCCAAAACCTGAGTCTACAATATTTGCAAAATTGTGTCCTGTCATTCCCGATTCCTGAGGCGAGCTGTTGTCGACCGATCGATCGATAATGCTTCCCTCTTCACTAATTGTTTCACTGTCCATGCCATTGTTTGCCACCTGCTCCATTTCCCTATGCACAGTTACCAAATTACTACTTTGAATATTAGTTAATTCATTACACGGTGGCGCTAACACACTGCTTTCGTCTTCGCTGTCATTTCTCAATTTACTTTGGAGCCTAGTGATACGTTTTTCACACGCCATTATTGTCACAATATTTCACACGACAACACAGAAAAACACAATTTGAAGAGCAAAAATAGGGGAACACATTAACATAGCACTGAAAATAATATCTAGTTAATTGCAGCTGCGAAATACTTGGTGCAAATCTACATGCGTGCCACACCTGTTTTACTGTACAACATTGAAAGACTGCAACTACAAAGGAGATTCTCTCTACAATAACGCGCTAGCAATAAACAAAATCTACACTAATTACACAAACTACAAGAAAAAATCAGAAGATTCCAGTGAGGTATCCTAGGCTAAGGGTCGACATATGAAACTTCCCCTTTAAACAATTATAAAGGACTGTGCTTTAACTGACACACAATATTTTTAGCGCAACGCAATCTGACTTTCAAAAAATCCCTACGAAAGCATGGCCCTGACTAACATTAACCTGTGCGTTTCACAAATCGCTTACCACACAAAAATCTTGGTTACTCGACCTACTGCAATACAGCCAGCGCCACTACTGCCAGCTAAATAAAAGATTCAAACTATGGAAGTCTCTAACTACTGATAGGGATAGTTAGCAAATGAAAGATATTAATAGAGAACAAACACTGTATTTACCTTAATAGTCATAATATATATAGCAGTTCATGACAAATTACAAAACTCCGCCATCTCTCTCCCAACATCCACCACTGCTGGCGGCTCACCTCCAACTGCGCAACGCTACGCGCTGTTCACAGCCAGCTGCATAACACTACAATGGCGAGTATTACAACAATGCAAAGCAGCCACAGACTGCACACAGCACAGCCAGTGATTTTCATACAGAGGTGGCGTTACCAATAAAAAAAACCTAAACAGCCTACTTACAATCTTACAATCTTGGAGATTGCAGCAACGCCCAATGCAGTCGCCACTACGTCCGCGGTCCAACTGAATTAGTTCAAATCGTCGCAACGCCCTGGCCCCGCCAGCCAGAACGCGGGCTGTGGCCCATGGCAGTGATGTGAGGTGGCGAGCTGGGGCCGGCCCACACTAGCCGCTCGACCGGCGATCGGTCCCACGTCGTAAAAATGTTTTTGCTGGACACGCTGGAACTTGCCGAGGTTGACGTCACAATGGTCCCTTGTCCGTTCATCACGTGTATTCGTCGCCTCCGCACGTTTCCCGTTGTCCTGGGCACGTTCAAACCTGTCGATGCCGAACGATCGCTCCCACCACGTAGCTCTGTGCGACCGAGAACGCCCTGCCACACTTTGGCGCCAAAGTTTGCTCAACAGTTGAATCCGCCATGACTGTACAAGAGCGCGTTTGGTCGCCACAAGACCTCTCGTACGTTAATTCACTCTCTCTCACGCTGCGCCACCGCCCCGCTCACGTGCGACTGCTTACGTCACACACCCTCGATCGCCCCCTCCATACATGCGTCGGACATAGTCTTCTGTAAATATGCTAACACCCATGTCGCGCATCTAACCTATCAATTACCTAAGTACTTAATTCCATTTCAAAGATAATCTTATTAAATAATTCAGTTTACAATTTCATATGCATTTGCAAACGTGTTCAACTACCCACTTTCAAATACTTTTAGAGGACCAGACTGCAACCTCTTCCTAGGAACCCTCGCCGAGTTTGAATTCTGTCGGTAAAGAAACGTCACTTGCGCTTTCGCTACCAACTTAAGAAAATTGCGCGTAAAGAAAGGGCTCTTGTACTAACCTCATCCACCCGACCACCACTTCCGCCTGGGATCAGGCGCCAATTGTGAAATCGGCCAGTAAACAAAGCTCACTTGCGTATTCGCTACCAACGTAAGAAAATTGCTGAAAACGAAGCGTACCATCACCACCAGTTCCTAGACGGCAGCTGCTAAACGGACTCTGCCCGCACTAGGCTGATGTAAGGAGGAAGGAGTGTACTTTATTTATTTGGGAACAATTTATTTAGGGATGGACTATATGTATCACAGAACACACACTCTGACATGCCCCACACCATACAGACCTGCAAACCACTCCCACATAACTCATTTACAAGCCTCTAGACACTCGCTAGCTAATTTTAAATAGTTTAAAATAATGCATAGCACAGACTACAGACATGCGAACCGCTCGTAAATAATGCAAAACATTTATATCCAAATACCCAAACAACTCCTAATTTTCGGAAATAATTTCAGTGCAGAACTGCAAACTGCTCCTAAATAATACAGCACAATGATATGTAGACACGCTAAGTACTTGTAAACTATTCAAATAGCGCACATGAAGGCCTACCGACCCGATCCCGAAATAATGCAATCAACGCGCGTAAGCACAGTCGATTGAGTACACAGGAGGCAGCGATTAGTGACGTATACCTCAGATGTCGAAACGCGCACAGCCCCTGCTAGGCTTCCACAAACAAGAAGTGGCGGCACCTCTCTCATACGTAACACCTGTGAAATTCCTATCCAAATACGTGCTCATTTACACACACGTGCTGATGTGATCGGGCGGGAGTGCAACACCGAGCTTCAGCCGAACGCAGGCCAAAGTTGTATGTAGGCGCCCTTAAGGCCGGTTCCCACTAGAGCGCGGCAGCGCGACGTGCGGCAACGGCAGCGGCAGCGGCAAGCGTTTTCCGCGTTGACGCGGCGGCTCGCGGAATTGGCGTTCCCACCTGGAAGCGGCAGACGCTAGCGGTAGCCAATGACGGACAGCCACTGAGGTACGGCCTGGGACCCACCGAAACGACCGGTGTGTTTGAATAACAATATCTTACACCTACATGAAGGAAAGACGAAGTTGGGTGAAGACATACCAATTTTTCATTTTCTGTACAATGTACTCTTTCACATATTTCATTATTAATGTTTTCTCATTTCAACATAAACAGATTTCGTGACTACCGTTCATGATTGTTCACTATCCCCTAACACATTGAAACAGTGTACGATAAAAGAGATTATTCAGATAGTTAAGCGAGACAAAAATTTTAAATGTCATACGGTAGCAGGTACACGAAAACAGTAAGAACACAAAGGCTAGGTGGAAGGGATGAAAGTGGAAGCCACCTGATAGAATTTCCCACAGAGCATAATGTAATCATCGCCAGCACCTTGCTTAAGAATCACGAAAGAATAATATAAATTTGGAACAGAGTTTTCGAAACCAGATTTTAAATTGTAAGGTATTTCCTGGTGCAGACGCAAACCTGACTGAAGACTGTCAATAGCAAAAAAAGCGTTCTGAAAAAGAAAATTTGTTCACATCGAATATAAATTCTAATGGTTGGATACTATTTTACAAAGGTATTTGTGTGGAGTGCAGCCGTATGTAAGTGAAATGTGGACGATGAACAGTTCTGTCAAGAAGACAATGGACGCTTTCAAAACGTGGTGATAAATAAGAATGCTGAAGATTAGATACGAGGATCGTGTGACTAAAGAAGAAGTACAGAATTAAATAGAGGAGGAAGAGGAAATTACGGCACAACCTTGACAACAATAGGGGTTAGTTGACAGGACATATTATGGGGCGTCAAAGAGTGAGGACAAAGGGGTTGGGTGATAGTATTCTGATAATAATCATCTGCTGAAATGCTATTCTACTATTTTATCTATTACTGTAAGCAGTGAATTTACTCTTCCATGCACTCCTCCACAAAACATTTAAACCAAAACTGAAATCAGCTGAACACCAAATCTTTCAACCACTGTCTGACAACTACTGGATTTACTTTCAACTTTCTATAATTATCACTGGCTAGCCACACATACATACAGATATAAAGAGAACAAAAGTAAACAAACATTAGTTTTCAGCATATAATTCTGCAGATTGGCAACATGTACATAAACAAACCAGACAGGAAGGGACATGAGGTGAACACACTGTAGTTACGACTTCAAATCAGAGTTTTCGGTAAAACGTCTACAGCTAGTGACAGAAGAAAAAAGAGCGAACATGAAAATGTGCTTATGTTCCATAATCTAAGTTTTAGTTCAACCTCCAGCATGTGACCAGGTGAGGCGAAACGTATATGTGCGCCAAAAACTCGATTCACTGTAAGTAATCAGTCATTCACATAAAAAAAGATGTGAACTGTTTTATAATCTGCAAGTATCACATATCAAAACAAAACTGAATCATTCCAGATTCCACCGAAGAAGCCTTAAAGTAAAAGGCGAAACGCGCGTTGAAGCAGTAAAGTTCACTGGATAAAGAAAAAAAAGTTTGTTACTTACCAAAGGAAATAATCAATAGCTGCAGATATTTAGTAAATTACATTTTATGACATACCAGCAAATTAGTTTCGGTTTAACTTCTCATTCCACATGCTATTAAATGCTGTTTAAAACAATTCATCTATCCCTTCTGAAAAACTGTAGTTACTTTCATATCTCGGTAGATAAACAGATTTAGGATATTTATCATGCGACGAAATACATGACTTTTCACAAGTTATCGTTTGCAAAAAAAACACGTTTCGATTTCTTGAACCGTTTACGAAATTTGCGGTTGATACAACCACACGGTTTACGACGAGCAGGACGAAGTACCGGTCGCGCCGCGAGCAACCCGCGCGCAGTCACGGCACAGCCCGTCCGTCGACATATCATTCAATATCTCGAGAACGGTGATAGCTATCGATCTGCTCTCACCTTTAAAAACAATTTCGATATGTTGACTAAATTTCATACGCAATAATGTATTACCTAAAATGAACTGTACGCAAAGTGCACGCAATGCGTTTTTACCTCTGCACACTCATTCAAATTTCGTGTAAAGGTTTACGTAAATGCGATACAGCAAGTAACCACGACGAATAACGAAAAGAAATTCGGTCCTTTATCGAGAGAAGATATCAGGCTGTAACATGGCCAAGAATCAAAATTTTCTACTGAATAGTTTCCTTGGAATCGGATGATAAGTATTTCATAGCTGCCGCCGCGTCCGCGCCAGCGGTTCGTCGAAAGTTCGTGTGGCCCAGGATTCTGTACCTGACGTCACGCTCAGCGCGTTCTGTGATTGGCGGCGCGCACCTGGAGCGCGTCACGCGGCAGCGGAAGCGGTTCGACATGGGCAAACCGCGACGCAGAGCCCGCCACGCCTTGCCGCTGACGCCATTTCCATGGCAACCACGCCGCTGACGCGCGGTTTTGACGCGCGGCAGCCCTAGTGGGAACCGGCCTTTAATGACCAAACATTTATTTACACACACAACGCGCACTCCAAGCATAGCCGCGCGTGTTCGGCCGTCCTCCCTCTAACTGCGGTCCGCGAAGATGTTTCAGAATTCCATTCCACAACAGCAAAACCTGCTTTCCCCACTTAGCGATTCTACTGGGCCATAAGTGACGATTGACTGATGCTTCACCACCCGTGCCACAACCCCGGCGAAGTGAGGCAGCCACAGCTCGCCCCGCCAGCCGCCGCCACCGAACACCGGTGAAAGTTGCATCCCAAGCAGCGCTCACACCACTCTCACATTCGAGGAATCTTCAGGTGCCACTCATCTCTGCTGTTGAGTGCAAGGCGTGTTGACACACACACACACACACACACACACACACACATGGTCAACCTCTCTACTCATCCCATAATATATGCAATAGTAACTTTACAATCCAATATCTACAAAGCCTACACATTATAAGCCACAGTAACTTTGACAATACATTTGACACAAAACAGTGCACTTATCTTATTCCTACAGCGTCTATATACCGCAATGCTCTCCAATCCTAGGAAAGCAGCGTCAACCTGCTCCTTCTCTCTACAGACCTGACACTCAGAGCTTACATCCCTCTTACATGGCCGGCCGAAGTGGCCGTGCAGTTAAAGGCGCTGCAGTCTGGAACCGCAAGACCGCTACGGTCGCAGGTTCGAATCCTGCCTCGGGCATGGATGTTTGTGATGTCCTTAGGTTAGTTGGGTTTAACTAGTTCTAAGTTCTAGGGGACTAATGACCTCAGCAGTTGAGTCCCATAGTGCTCAGAGCCATTTGAACCCTCTTACATCAGCGGACCTAAGTACCCTCAGAACTCTTTTTACAAATTCGGTATCCTCCCCCCTCAGCATAAACGCCTTACTGTCTCTCCTTCCTTGTCTGTTCGCTTTTCTACAAACATCCTCAGACTCATAGACTGCAAAAACACATGTACTTTCTCCATAATATTACACAATTTTAGCTGCACTTCTCGATATCGTGCACTAGGCTACACCCTACCGATCACTAGTTCATCATAATTCCCAAGATATAGACTTCAAATTAATTATCTACAAACGCCGAACATTATCTATGTGCAGCATGCTGTAAACCACTGACTAACTAGAAACAAACATACGCAATATGATATTTCCACTCTTGAATACCAGTCCCAGTCATGTAAAATATTCGAGATCTTGGATATAATTTACACATCAACTAAGATCTGTCCCACGTCTAGAGAACAGACAAGTGTGTATCCAACACACCACAATCGATCTTCACTTAACTAAATAAAGGAAGCAAATATACAGAAGTAGTCAACCGAACAATCTACATCGCATCAAATAACACTCCAACCCAAATGAATCATCTTCTCAAATTCTGACTTGATCACCAAAGCCGCCCAACACATACTATTACTTCGCTATTCCGTCGGCTAGAGGACATCAAAGTTAACTCTTACAGATCGATACACTCCAACAGGTCTCTGCATTCGGACAGCTGCTCCAGTTATTTATTATTATTTATGATCATTTATTATTATTTATTATCATTTATGATCGTTTATTATTAATTATTATAATTTATTACTTATTATTATTAATATCATGCGCGTATGTTCGCCATGAGGTCTGGAGTCCAACTGGGTTAGTACACATTGAAACCAGCAGATTTTGGTAGGGAGTTTGAATTTTGCTGAATGATCATACAAATCGTTTACCTAACAAAAATGCCTCCAAGTTCAACGGTGTTTAGCTCCTATCAAAGCCACCAGAGCGCTCTGTCATCACGTAAGTTGATTACGCATTTCCCATTATTGACAATGGCTACACCCATTGCGAAACGTGTCACCTTTCCCGAACCTGCATGCTACAGTAAAATTCCAACTTGGCTTTAGTCACACCCGACAGATCGTTCAGCTGATCCCATTTCCAGATCTTTGTGTATCTGATATGTGCAATTTAAATCGGAGAAAGACATACCCATTACCTTCTGCAGCCTGTTTAGAAACAGAACGACCTCAGTTACTGCAGCAGGAACTTGTCTTCACCATTCACCGGAAATGCGAGCGCCGCTGGCGGCATGTCATATCTACACATCTGTCCATCTAATCAGCAGTCCACTCAGCCCCAGAACCAGCATGCCAAACTGGGCTCTCTCTATACCTGCTCTCCAGCTATTGTCTAACGACATACACTGCATAAATGGATTCCTGAGTAGCGCAGATCTCTATCCTCCCCCCCCCCCCCCCCCCTGCGTTACGTCCGGGCAAGTATTCTATGCACGGTTTGGTCCACCAGCCGATGGGACTGGGTCCTGGGAGCCTTCCGCGAGACGTACATGTACACAGACATACAGAAAACAGAGCAAGCGCTCTCCGAATGTGGGGGTGACTGGATACGCCTGGGTTACATTTACAGACAATTTTAGAACACAGAACGATACGTTATATCGCGCTCGCATAGATCGATGTGACATAAAATCGAAAGAAATGCGAAAACTGATTAGCACATACATATAAACTAACCTAACATGCACAGAAATGCGGTGAAAATGAGAATGTACTTGTTTATCTTCTGGTTCGTAGGGAGCAATTTGTACATGGAGTCATGTATGCGGCAACAAGAGGAATGTAGGAACACGATGACATTGTAGCGAGCGGAATCAGTAAGGTAGTCAATTTTTTCTCGTTGAGTCCGTATTACAGTGTATGTCTTTTGGGGTAGCAGGGATACTCGGGAGTTGAATACTGTATTTGATGCTTTTCAGGAGGACAGATAATTATTTACGTCTAAACTTACATCTGTGTTAAAGGATAACAGAGTGTGTATGGGGTGATCAATTGAGATAGAGCTGTAACTAGGTACGATTTAAAAACTGACTCATTTATTCTAGAGAAGGACAAGTTGCTGAAGGTCAATTTTTTTTCTAGTGTTCTAGCTGTATGCTTCAGTCACATGATATAGCCTGCATTCTAGTCGTATGCAGCAACAATACATTACACATGATAGATTGGATGATTTATGTAAAAGTGTGTCGAACTATGTTACGTATAAATATCACTCCGTTCTTTTTCCTCTTAACTGTATGCTATTAAATTAAGGCACTTTGAGATCCGTTACTATAGATCGATATGGTGTGCTAAGCTGCAAGACTTGGTTACATCTCGAGAAATGTGGTGCACTTGGAGGGGTTAGGACTAGGAAAGCTCGATTCAGTCAAGAGAGGTGATGACAGCTATATTCGTCTGCTCGGTTGAGGATTAATTGGGTAGCGATGTTGCGGGGAAGGGTTGGTCAATGCCGAGATGAGGATGGTCTTTTAACGTAAGAGGGCGAGATTGCTCTGTGACTGCCATACGCAGAGAGATTGATCGAGTACTATGCGCGAGGTCTTAGAAATATGTATATTGTTGTCTGGTATACATTGATCGTTTTTATGTGTTCGAGAATTAAGTGTGAATGGACGTACTGAGCAGCCATCTATCAGTGCCCGCAATGATACTTGCAAAGTAGAGGAGGTATGGTTTAGCTCTGATACTGAAATTAGGAAAACATGCTGCCACTTGATTGGCCAGTGTTGGACTTACTGTAAAATTTTTCGCGATATCAGCTGTGATGGATAATATTACAGTAGATCGGTGGTGTCTTATCCAGCCCATCCATCCGTGCACTGGGTACCACATAATGATTAGTAACAATGCCTGTTTGAGCTGGGGAACAAATTTTGGTTGATGGACCGCAACTTCTGGGGTTGTTAGCACCGAAAACGGTGAAACTGTACTTGTGTGCAAAACGAACAATCACTAGAAATGGAACGCAGAGTTATCAACTATTGGGTCATTGCGACATATGAGTTTAAATGTAGAGGCCATCAATCACTTTCGGGGGGTAGTTTCGAAAGTCCCCACAACGCCACCAGGCTCTTCGAGTTTCCTTGTGTTGTGGCTCACCTTTATTTAAAATCATTCAATGTTATGCTATTGACTGTAATAATATGATTTACAAGGTGCAAGGTATAGTTTCCTGTGAGAGGTCGTGCATCAGTCCGTGTTAATGTCTGTGCAGGGCAGGAATTCTAGTTAGTCAGAGGTCTATGACACGCTAAAGTACGATGTGCATTCAAGTTCTAAGGCCTCCGATTTTTTTTCTAATTAACTACTCACCCAAAATCGATGAAACTGGCGTTACTTCTCGACGTAATCGCCCTGCAGACGTACACATTTTTCACAACGCTGACGCCATGGTTCCATGGCAGCGGCGAAGGCTTCTTTAGGAGTCTGTTTTGACCACTGGAAAATCGCTGAGGCAATAGCAGCACGGCTGGTGAATATGCGGCCACGGAGAGTGTCTTTCATTGTTGGAAAAAGCCAAAAGTTACTAGGAGCCAGGTCAGGTGAGTAGGGAGCATGAGGAATCACTTCAAAGTTGTTATCACGAAGAAACTGTTGCGTAACGTTAGCTCGATGTGCGGGTGCGTTGTCTTGGTGAAACAGCACACGCGCAGCCCTTCCCGGACGTTTCTGTTGCAGTGCAGGAAGGAATTTGTTCTTCAAAACATTTTCGTAGGATGCACCTGTTACCGTAGTGCCCTTTGGAACGCAATGGGTAAGGATTACGCCCTCGTTGTCCCAGAACATGGACACCATCATTTTTTCAGCACTGGCTGCTACCCGAAATTTTTTTGGTGGCTGTGAATCTGTGTGCTTCCATTGAGCTGACTGGCGCTTTGTTTCTAGATCGAAAAATGGTATCCACGTCTCATCCATTGTCACAACCGACGAAAAGAAAGTCCCATTCATGCTGTCGTTGCGCGTCAACATTGCTTGGCAACATGCCACACGGGCAGCCATGTGGTCGTCCGTCAGCATTCGTGGCACCCACCTGGATGACACTTTTCGCATTTTCAGGTCGTCATGCAGGATTGTGTGCACTGAACCCACAGAAATGCCAACTCTGGAGGCGATCTGTTCAACAGTCATTCGGCGATCCCCCAAAACAATTCTCTCCACTTTCTCGATCATATCGTCAGACCGGCTTGTGCGAGCCCGAGG
Organism: Schistocerca nitens; assembly: GCF_023898315.1. Classification (NCBI taxonomy): domain Eukaryota; kingdom Metazoa; phylum Arthropoda; class Insecta; order Orthoptera; family Acrididae; genus Schistocerca; species Schistocerca nitens. The sequence continues at coordinate 26,993 of NW_026045761.1, forward strand.
TTGTTTCGGTTTGTTGTCACACGATGTTCTGCCTTCATTAAACTGTTGCACCCATGAACGCACTTTCGACACATCCATAACTCCATCACTACATGTCTCCTTCAACTGTCGATGAATTTCATTTGGTTTCACACCACGCAAATTCAGAAAACGAATGATTGCACGCTGTTCAAGTAAGGAAAACGTCGCCATTTTAAGTATTTAAAACAGTTCTCATTCTCGCCACTGGCGGTGAAATTCCATCTGCCGTACGGTGCTGCCATGTCTGGGATGTATTGACAATGAACGCGGCCTCATTTTAAAAGAATGCGCATGTTTCTATCTCTTTCCAGTCCGGAGAAAAAAAATCGGAGGCCTTACAAGGGAACCTCCCCATTGCACCCCCCTCAGATTTAATTATAAGTTGGCACAGTGGATAGGCCTTGAAAAACTGAACACAGATTAATCGAGAAAACAGGAAGAAGTTGTGTGGAACTATGAAAAAAATAAGGAAAATATACAAACTGAGTAGTCCATGCGCAGGATAGGCAACATCAAGGAGAGTGTGAGTTCAGGAGCGCTGTGGTCCCGTGGTTAGCGTGAGCACCTACGGAACGAGAGGTCCTTGCTTCAAGTCTTCCATCGATTGAGAATTTTAATTTCTTTATTTTCGCAAAGTTATGATCTGTCCGTTCGTTCATTGACGTCTCTGTTCACTGTAATAAGTTTAGTGTCTGTGTTTTGCTACCGTACCGCAAAACCGTGCGATTGGTAGACGAAAGGACGTGCCTCTCCAATCGGAACCGAAAACATTTGATCGCAAGGTCATAGGTCACCCGATTCCTCCACAGGAAAACACGTCTGATATATTCTATACGGCACTGGTGACGGCATATGCTTCACATGACAGGAATATGTTGTCGACCCACCTAACTTGTACACTTGGCGAATGGGTAAAAAGATTCTTCTACCTTGCCCGATTTAGGTTTTCTTGTGGATGTGATAATCGCTCCCAAAAAAGTGATGAAAACATAACAGTTTGTCACATAAAGTGCAACAAATGAATGCAACAGTTTCACAGTCGCACAGTTTTGCCTGTGCTCTATCAAAACATATGTTTTTAAGTTTTCAAATTTTTCCGTGTGTAGACCGTCAAATCCTGCATATGTCCAAGCAAATCTGAACATGTCCTGGAATTTTGGAGAGCGAAGTTGATTATGTGTGAGTGCCTGAACTTTGATAATTGTCTGAAAACAAAAAATTAAACTTTTCACTCGAGGGTAGACTTGAACCAAGGACCTCTCGTTCCGCAGGTGCTCACGCTAACCACGGGACCACAGCGCTCCTGAGCTCACACTCTCCTTGATGTTGCCTATCCTGCGCATGGACTACTCACTTGGTATATTTTGCTTATTTTTTTCATAGTTCCACACAACTTCTTCCTGTTTTCTCGATTGATCTGTGTTCAGTTTTTCAAGGCCTATCCACTGTGCCAACGTATAACTAAATCTGAGGGGGGTGCGATGGGGAGATTACCTTGTTAGAACTTGAATGCACCTTGTACTAGGACTGTGCTTAATATCGACGAGTACGAGGTGAATTTTATAATATTATATTAAAAATATTTTTGGTCTTCTAATACGAGAGTCTGGAGATGACTCTAGAAAAAGGAGTAGGCTCAGATCTGAAAGAATGACGCGTTTCTGCCAACGGGAAAAGGCTCTCGAATTATCTGAACTGTTCTGAGATCGACTTGGGTCGACTGAGGGTGTTTTGAGTAAATTGGTGATTTTGTACCATATAGGAAAATGTATTGTATCTTTACTACAAGGACAAGGTGTGCTTCGGAATATTGTTATCATTGGTCTGTGTTTAAGTACACTCCTGAAAATGGAAAAAAGAACACATTGACACCGGTGTGTCAGACCCACCATACTTGCTCCGGACACTGCGAGAGGGCTGTACAAGCAATGATCACACGCACGGCACAGCGGACACACCAGGAACCGCGGTGTTGGCCGTCGAATGGCGCTAGCTGCGCAGCGTTTGTGCACCGCCGCCGTCAGTGTCAGCCAGTTTGCCGTGGCATACGGAGCTCCATCGCAGTCTTTAACACTGGTAGCATGCCGCGACAGCGTGGACGTGAACCGTATGTGCAGTTGACGGACTTTGAGCGAGGGCGTATAGTGGGCATGCGGGAGGCCGGGTGGACGTACCGCCGAATTGCTCAACACGTGGGGCGTGAGGTCTCCACAGTACATCGATGTTGTCGCCAGTGGTCGGCGGAAGGTGCACGTGCCCGTCGACCTGGGACCGGACCGCAGCGACGCACGGATGCACGCCAAGACCGTAGGATCCTACGCAGTGCCGTAGGGGACCGCACCGCCACTTCCCAGCAAATTAGGGACACTGTTGCTCCTGGGGTATCGGCGAGGACCATTCGCAACCGTCTCCATGAAGCTGGGCTACGGTCCCGCACACCGTTAGGCCGTCTTCCGCTCACGCCCCAACATCGTGCAGCCCGCCTCCAGTGGTGTCGCGACAGGCGTGAATGGAGGGACGAATGGAGACGTGTCGTCTTCAGCGATGAGAGTCGCTTCTGCCTTGGTGCCAATGATGGTCGTATGCGTGTTTGGCGCCGTGCAGGTGAGCGCCACAATCAGGACTGCATACGACCGAGGCACACAGGGCCAACACCCGGCATCATGGTGTGGGGAGCGATCTCCTACACTGGCCGTACACCACTGGTGATCGTCGAGGGGACACTGAATAGTGCACGGTACATCCAAACCGTCATCGAACCCATCGTTCTACCATTCCTAGACCGGCAAGGGAACTTGCTGTTCCAACAGGACAATGCACGTCCGCACGTATCCCGTGCCACCCAACGTGCTCTAGAAGGTGTAAGTCAACTACCCTGGCCAGCAAGATCTCCGGATCTGTCCCCCATTGAGCATGTTTGGGACTGGATGAAGCGTCGTCTCACGCGGTCTGCACGTCCAGCACGAACGCTGGTCCAACTGAGGCGCCAGGTGGAAATGGCATGGCAAGCCGTTCCACAGGACTACATCCAGCATCCCTACGATCGTCTCCATGGGAGAATAGCAGCCTGCATTGCTGCGAAAGGTGGATATACACTGTACTAGTGCCGACATTGTGCATGCTCTGTTGCCTGTGTCTATGTGCCTGTGGTTCTGTCAGTGTGATCATGTGATGTATCTGACGCCAGGAATGTGTCAATAAAGTTTCCCCTTCCTGGGACAATGACTTCACGGTGTTCTTATTTCAATTACCAGGAGTGTATATAATATGAAATGGCCTCAGTGAGAGGGGTGTGTATGTGGTAAAAGTATTTTGCTTATTTGACTACATGTATGCCTAATTTAGTACGTGTAATTCTTCACCAAATATGACTATCTGTGGAAAAAGGAATTATTATGTTCTATGTGGGGGCGTAAATGCTTGTTCAAAATTATTATAACAGGATGGGTGGAACATAAGTAGAACAAGTTCTGTGAAAGTATGTGTTGAAGGAACGAGCAAGTGGATGACACGACTCATCTATGACGGTATCATTAGGACATGTAAATAAATGTCAGATAACCTGAATTGAGGTCATTTATTTTTCTTTTCAATCATATATATGACTTCTGCTTGGAATTATGTTTGTCTATTTGTTCTAAATGCATATTAATCTATGCTTAGGAACGGAGAATGCTTTTTTATTATTAAGTGAGTTGTGCCAGGAGTGAATAGGCGTTTATATATGCGAGTCTCTAAGATTTGTGAGTGGAAATTGTGAGGAGCAGCGTGAATGACGTCGGGTTCGCTGAATTAGGGAGAGACGCTGTTTACATGTCGAGTTGGAGATGCAGGGGGGGATATAGATCTGCGCTATTCAGGAACCCATTTGTGCCGTGTATGTCGTTAGACAATAGCTGGAGAGCAGGTATAGAGAGAGCCCAGTTTGGCATGCTGGTCCTGGGGCTGAGTGGACTGCTGTTTAGATGGACAGATGTGTAGATTTGACATGCCGCCAGCGGCGCTCGCATTTCCGGTGAATGGTGAAGACAAGTTCCTGCTGCAGTAACTGAGGTCGTTCTGTTTCTAAACAGGCTGCAGAAGGTAATGGGTAAGTCTTTCTCCGATTTAAATTGCACATATCAGATACACAAAGATCTGGAAATGGGATCAGCTGAACGATGTGTCGGGTGTGACTAAAGCCAAGTTGGAATTTTACTATAGCATGCAGGTTCGGGAAAGGTGACACGTTTCGCACTGGGTGCAGCCATCATAAATAATGGTAATTGCATAACCAACTGACATGATGACAGAGCGCTGTGGTGGTTGTGAAAGGAGCCAAACACAGTTGAACTTGGAGCCATTTTTGGTAGGTAAACGAATCCTATGATCTTGCACCAAAATTCAAACTCCCTACGAAAATCGGACATCTTGAATGAGGCCCTCTGCTGGTGGTGATGTGTACTAACCCAGTTGGACTCTGGACAACATGGCGAACACACGCGCATGATATTAATAATAATAAGTAATAAATTATAATAATTAATAATAAACGATCATAAATGATAATAAATAATAATAAATGATCATAAATAGTAATAAATAACTGGAGCAGCTGTCCGAATGCAGAGACCTGTTGGAGTGTATCGATCTGTAAGAGTTAACTTTGATGTCCTCTAGCCGACGGAATAGCGAAGTAATAGTATGTGTTGGGCGGCTTTGGTGATCAAGTCAGAATTTGAGAAGATGATTCATTTGGGTTGGAGTGTTATTTGATGCGATGTAGATTGTTCGGTTGACTACTTCTGTATATTTGCTTCCTTTATTTAGTTAAGTGAAGATCGATTGTGGTGTGTTGGATACACACTTGTCTGTTCTCTAGACGTGGGACAGATCTTAGTTGATGTGTAAATTATATCCAAGATCTCGAATATTTTACATGACTGGGACTGGTATTCAAGAGTGGAAATATCATATTGCGTATGTTTGTTTCTAGTTAGTCAGTGGTTTACAGCATGCTGCACATAGATAATGTTCGGCGTTTGTAGATAATTAATTTGAAGTCTATATCTTGGGAATTATGACGAACTAGTGATCGGTAGGGTGTAGCCTAGTGCACGATATCGAGAAGTGCAGCTAAAATTGTGTAATATTATGGAGAAAGTACATGTGTTTTTGCAGTCTATGAGTCTGAGGATGTTTGTAGAAAAGCGAACAGACAAGGAAGGAGAGACAGTAAGGCGTTTATGCTGAGGGGGGAGGATACCGAATTTGTAAAAAGAGTTCTGAGGGTACTTAGGTCCGCTGATGTAAGAGGGATGTAAGTTCTGAGTGTCAGGTCTGTAGAGAGAAGGAGCAGGTTGACGCTGCTTTCCTAGGATTGGAGATCATTGCGGTATATAGACGCTGTAGGAATAAGATAAGTGCACTGTTTTGTGTCAAATGTGTGTATACTGTGTTGTTAAGTTAATGTGGTTTACATTGTGTAGCATTTGTATATATTGCATTTTAAAGTTACTATTGCTTATGTTATGTGATGAGTAGAGATATTTCCAGAGTAACAGGGTTCAAGAGAGTTTATTTCCGATACTTAGCTCATTGTCGAATGCCAATCAATTGAAACCACGATCGTAACATTTAACTGTACGTATAATGACATCAACGACTTCGGTATTCGATAGTGCGAATATCATTTTATGGTCTGTTTGTTTCTAGTTACTCAGTGGTTTACGGCATACTGTACTTCGAAAACTTTTGGTGTGTTCTTGTAGTCTAAGAGTCTGGAGATGTTTGTAGAAAAAAAGCGATCTGTCAAGGAAGAAGAGACAGTAACGCATTTGTGTTGAGGGGAAGTGATCACCGAATTTGTGGAACAGTTCTGAGAAAGAATTCCGTCCGTTGATGTAGAGGGGCTGATTACCACTGAGTATCGCGTGTGTAGAAAGAAAGAGCAGGTTCACAGTGCTTCCTTAGGGATGGAGAGCATTGGGGCATGTAGTCGGTATTGTCAAAGTTACTGTGGCTTATATTGTGTAGGCTTTGTATCTATTGGATTGTAAAGTTATGTAAGTAGGCTGTTTATGTTTTCTTATTGGCAACATTACGTAGCGCTCTGTATGAAAATCACTGGCTGTGCTGTGTGCAGTCTGTGGCTAGTTTGCATTGTTGTCTGCCATTGTAGTGTTGGGCAGCGGCAGCTGGATGTGAACAGCGCGTAGTGTTGCGCAGTTGGAGGTGAGCCGGCAGCAGTGGTGGATGTGGGGAGAGAAATGGCGGAGTTTTGATATTTGTAAGAATGGATGTTATGAACTCCTATATATATTATGACTTTTGATGACTATTAAGGTAAATACATTGTTTGTACTCTATCAAATTCTTTCAATTGCTAACTATGCCTATCAGTAGCTGGTGCCTTCCGTAATTTGAATCTTTTATTTAGCTGGCAGTAGTGGCGCTCGCTGTATTGCAGTAGTTCGAGTAACGAAGATTCTTGTGAGGTAAGTGATTTGTGAAAGGTATAGGTTAATGTTATAGTCAGGGCCATTCTTTTGTAGGGATTTTTTGAAAGTCAGATTGCGTTGCGCTAAAAATATTGTGTGTCAGTGTAAGCACAGTCTCGTATATAATTTTTCAAAAGGGGACGTTTCATATGTCGACCCTTAGCCGAGGATACCTCACTGGAATCTTCTGATTTTTTTCTTGTAGTTTGTGTAATTAGTGTAGCTTTTGTTTATTGCTAGTGCGTAATTGTAGAGAAAATCTCCTTTGTAGTTACAGTCTTTCATTGTTGTACAGTAAAGCAGTTGTGGCATGCATGTAGATTTGCACCAAGTATTTCGAAGCTGCAATTAACTAGATATTATTTTCAGTGCTATGTTAATGTGTTCTCTTATTTTTGCTCTTCAAATTGTGTTTTTCTGTGTTGTCGTGTGAAATATTGTGACAATAATGCCGTGTGAAAAACGTAATACTAGGCTCCAAAGTAAACTGAGAAATGACAGTGAAGATGAAAGCAGTGTGTTAGCGCCACCGAGTAATGAATTAACTAATGTTCAACATAGTAATTTGGTAATTGTGCATAGGGAAATGGAGCGGGCGGCAAAAAATGGCGTAGGCAGTGAAACAATTAGTGAACAGGGAAGCATTATCGATCGATCGGTCGGCAATAGCTCGCCTCAGGAATCCGAAATGACAGGACACAATTTTGCAAATACTTTAGATTCAGGTTTTGCGTCCTCACCGTTTTCTCAAATAAGTCAAGACACATGTTCTGCTTGTCAAAATGTGAATGTTGCCGGTGAAAATGCACTGCCGAAAAGCGAAGAGGAACAGATTCCAGACACTAATGCATTGTTATTACAGCTAATGCAACAAATGGAACAAAATCAGAGACAAACACAGCGAAAGCTTCAAAAGTTAGACACAATGGAACAACACCAGAGACAAACACAGCAAAAGCTTCAAAAGTTAGACACAATGGAACAACACCAGAGACAAGCACAGCAACAGTTAGACGCAATGGAACAAAATCTTTACACCACGCTTGAACAAACACGTGAAGATTTAACTACTGAGTTACATAAAATCGAATCGAAATGTCAAAAAGTCTGTAACGACGTAAAAACACAAATTTGTGAGCATTTTCAACCTATTTTTTCGCGGCATGAAAATGCATTACAGAATCACGAAGCAGCCATAAAAGAACTGCAAACCATTGTTCATGAAAATCATGAGACCTTGTGGGCTAAAATTGACTCAGTTGCATCTACCGATTCGGTTACGCAACTTGCAAAAACTCAAGAAAACTTAAAAGACACAGTAGATTCGATTTCAACACAAATGGACACTCTGAAACTTGGTTCAGAAAAACACATTGAGGAAATGTGTTCACTATCGGCGAAAGTAGCCGAACTTTCGGATCAGTTCACTAACTTATCTACGTAGGTAGATGATAATCTGAATGACACAAAACCGGTAGTCTTTAATGATACAGAAGAGTGCGAACAAATTAGGAAATTCAAACAAAATCAGAATCAAATTACTACGCAACACCAAAGAGAAATCCGGGAAGTACAAGATCAGCTGACTCAGGTAATACAAGAATTACGTATTTCAGAGGCCACTCGCGCTCCAATACGGGAAGAGGGACTTAGAATTACCGAACAACCACAAAATAATAACACAGGACACTTCGGAAATTATGAAAGAAATTGGCAAGGCACACCGAATTTTGAGATGGAACCGCCGACACGACGTAACAATGACCGACATGCGACTCGCCGACATGATGATTTTGGCTATAAGCTGTTCATTACTACTCGTAAATTCAAAACATTTAAGAATTCCGGCAACGACATTCATCCACAAGCGTGGCTTCATCAATTCTCTCATTGTTTTCCTCCCAACTGGTCATTAGAGCACAGATTAGAATTTATGTGTGGCTACTTAGAGAATGATCCAGCTGTAAGAATGCGATCGGTCGTTCACGATTGTCACAGTGAAGGAGAATTTTACCATGTCTTCCTCTCAGCATATTGGTCTCAAGCTACACAAGACCGAGTAAAACATAGCATCATAATGATGAATTATTTCGAACAATCTGAATTTTCCAGTCTTGTGAAATATTTTGAAGACATGTTGCACAAGAATCAGTACCTGTCAAACCCATACAGCCCCTCAGAACTCATCCGCATTTGCTTAATCAAATAACCTGAACATTTACGACATATTATTTTGGCAGGACGTTGCAAAGACGACATTGAAGCTTTTCAGGGACTCTTACAAGAATTAGAAATAGACACTGATAATCGCGGAACTCGAAAACAGGAACACAACAATTACAGGTCACATCCGTCGCAATTCCACGATGATAGAAATAATAACTGGACACGACAAGGCTATTCTGACAACACAAATCGTGACCAAAGCAGACACCACCCGTATGATAACCATTGGCAGAGTAGTAATAACTACAGGGGAAGATCACCTCTCCGCGGTAATGACTATCACAGAGACAATCAGAGAAACAGACAATATGGGAACCAAAATAAATATTATCAAGGGAGACAGAATAACTTTAGACGCAACGGACCAGTGCACAGTTACGATTCAGGGAGAAGTTCTCCACCACGTGACCGACAAGAAAGAAACTATGGAATCTACCGACATGACGACAGACGATATGATCGTAACGACAGACCTGAATTGCATCGGAACTGGCGAGGTTCAAACAGAGCAGGGCTCTCTCGACAAGGTGAATTTGTAGAAGTTAGGTTTCCTAATCCCAGTAACGACGCACGCCAACAAAGAAACAGACAATGACCCGCACCGCAGGCAGCCGCGTGCGCCCGCTGGCTCAGGGAAAAATAACATAGACGCTAACCTTGAGGAAAATTCCAGTATTCTTTACCGACGTATACCACATGATAATTGCGTTAAAGTTGAAACTCTGCATACTAGGTAGAGCAAAGGGTTACACCACATTTCACATGTAAAACCATTTGTTGAGAGATAATCTGCTTTTTAACTTAGTCTTTGCTATAAAATTTTTCACTTCACATTACTAGTACTCTTTGTCACACTTACAAACTGTTAACATGCAACTATGTTTTAAAGCTAACTAACTATCCGATCAAGAACATAGGTAACTTTGAAAGGTAATTGCAAATGCATTGTTATAGTGAACAGACGACACAGTGGTTAGTTTATGTGACAGCTACACGATTTTATCACGACGCTACTAATGAGTGACAATTTACAATGTTGCTTTTGCAGTGTTTCTGTTTTATATCTGCACAGTTTTCTGTTTTATTCTGGAAAGTAAAACATGTTTTAGTAGTAACTTTTGTGGTATAGCTACAATGAGACAGCCTTTTCCATAGCACAACAATACATTACAGTACAGTACTTTCTTCATCACAACAATAAGCGTAATAACTACGATATCTATACACAAAGCATTTCACTTTTGTTTATCATGAGGTAAGTACATTGACTTCTGCAGAACTTAGCTTTCGGATGACGATAACTACGACACTTCCACAGAGATTATCTTACAGCAAGACCCACATTTAGCGCTACAGGATACGTATTTGAGTGATTAATTTTGTACTTAAATCATTTATTTTTAAAGATATTTGAAGTACAATGATACAAAGGTTTTCCGTGATACATTTCATTCCATTGCTGTAATCTGTAACACCTGAAGGTATAATTACATTAATCCTCAGGGGGGTACATGCTTACTTTGTGTACCGTGTGTTTGGCAAGCACAAGGAGCCCTAGCTAATATGGTATTTGCTTATACAACTTTACACATCGGTACCATATTTCTCCAACACAGAATTACACAGCTACCTGATTATTTAACAGAGAAACAAACATTTTTTTTACTACATCAGTGACACATGTTTACGCAATTACACAGTTGGGTAACTTCACATTTATGAAATTGTATTTAGTATGTACTTTGGGAACTCTTCATATTTTTTCAGAATCATTGTGATACTATGAGAGCTTTGAATGATGTATTTGGTATGGGTCATGATATTTAAAGTACGTTTGAGGTAGATGACACTATTGAAATGAGCAGAGAATTTTTTTTAGGTTTTTAAATTATTGCAGAAAGCTACGACGTTTTTGAGATTTGAGTGAGGTGTTATGATGATATTTTTACGACGACAATGTGTATTATGCTGCTGAGGTATGTTTATGATCAATAAGCTGATGCTATATGAGGAATTTGATTATGCTACGTATTTGTTATGATGAAATATTGAAGAAGTGTCGACGAATATGTATATGTATAGTAAGGTAAGGAATAATGAGTAGTGGTTAGGGATTCTGATTTGTGGAAAAGGATGTTGGAAACCAAGAATCGTACTTTAAGAGTTATGAAATGTGTGTAAATGCGTGAATGTATCACAATGCAGGCGAAAATTTTTTGCACACTGTTATATTCATAGGATTTTGTTTCTACACATTTGTAACGTAAATTTTCGACCTGTGAAATTTTCTTATGAGACTGTCACTGTAGCGGAAACTGGTGTCGTAAATATTTCGGTAAGAAAGTTAAGTGACCACCTGCACGTAATGCGTCGTGGGCACCCAGCTGGGCGACAGTCGCCTGGAAAAAAGCCATTAGCGTGTGCCTTTCAGAGGCACAGGTGGAGAAAAAAAAGGGAGGCCATTATCCTCGCTATTGACGTTCCATTGTAGAAAGCATCCCAAAAACGACACGGTCGAACTTGAAAACATATGATTACACTGTGGAGCTCTTAATTTATGATATTTACTAAATTGCCTAATGAAATGACGAGGAACATTTTTACATCTATTGTCTTGCTAGTTGAGAGAAATGCCATATGGCTTGCTTTATGTATATATTTGCTCATTTCGTTTAATATCTAGTTTCTAGCTGCACTGCAGCATTGGTTAAAATAAAATTTTATAGATGTACTAATATAAATATTTTCTGTCTACAAATCGAGTAAATAATAATTTTTTCAAAAAAATGAGGGAGCACAAAAAGACATTTACCTTCACAGGAACTGCATTCATAATTTTCTATTCAGGTACTTGGTAATTTATTTTGTAGAATAAGTTATGGTGCACCACTTTAATTACATAGACATTAAGATGTGAATAGACATTTCCCTTACCTGCATTGTTGTCTTTAGTGTACTATTTTTTCTGCTTGAGCTTTCTCATGTTTAGGTATAAGTTATAGCATTTGCTGCTGCTGTTCGCCAGGCATAGTGTTACTGAATTTGACTTTGTATTACTCTGTTAAGCCAGTTTTACTACTGATTTACTACCGAGCGAGGTGGCGCAGTGGTTAGACACTGGACTCGCATTCGGGAGGACGACGGTTCAATCCCGCGTCCGGCCATCCTGATTTAGGTTTTCCGTGATTTCCCTAAATCAGTCCAGGCAAATGCCGGGATGGTTCCTCTGAAAGGGCACGGCCGACTTCCTTCCCCATCCTTCCCTAATCCGATGAGACCGATGACCACGCAGTCTGGTCTCCTTCCCCAAACCAACCAACCAACCAACCAACTACTGATTTATTTTTCTTGTTTGCTGCACAGTGCCTTATATTAGTTGTAATACTGCAATTGCTTTGCCCATTTGTATTTCTTTTGTCATTGCTATTTGTATTAATTGTTTTGTGCTGCTGCATTGCCTCGTCCCTTAGTTTAGCATCTGAGCTCAGTAGATTTAAGTTAGCTTAAGAGGGGGTAGACTATATAAGAGAATGAGTTGTGATGAATTGGAAGAAATGCATTGAGAAGCTATAAGAATATGGTTTGGCCAAAAAAAAGTATTTTGAAAGAGGAGATGAACAAAAAAGCAGGGTTTAGAGACAACAAGTTTAGGTAGGATTTTCTTGGAAATAAATGATGTAAGATAATGGAAAATAAATAATGAGGTAAGAAATATGTGAACATATAAATACAGAAAGCATGCTTGGATGGAATGTTTTGGTGAAAACAAATGTTGAAATAAGACGAAAGATATGGAATGAAGTTTTGGGTTGGACTGCAGTACCAAATGTTACACTGAAAACGAACCCTGTCCTTTCCATTGTGTTATCCCCCAATGTGTTTGTGTACTCTTGTATATTTCTGTTTTTCCTGTCTTTATGTCTTTAGTTAATAAGAGTTATGTTGTAGAATTTTTCTAATAATATGTTATTTACTTTGTAAAGATGTTTAGACATTATTTATTCTGTTTTGTTTCAATGCTCACGTGTGAAGTTGATGTTTCGAAAGTTATTCAGACCTTTTATGTATGTACTTATGTCATAATTCCTGTAACACTGATGTATATGTTATTTCGATTCTTTTGTAAAGCCCATATTACTACAAATGTTATCTGTACTACTATGTTCTTTAATGATGTATTTTGTACCTTTGTAATTGTATTTTCATGTTGTAAATTTATAATTGTATAGACACCAGTTCTTCAAATTAAGTTACATTTCACTGCACACGTTTCTGTTGGTCATAGTATATGGACAATATGTGAGAAGTAGGGACTGATAGTGTTTGCACGTGTGTTAATAATTCAGCAAGGGACTGGATAACAGCATTGCTGGTTCTAAGGACATTTCAAAAAATTTTTTCTGTGCGTGCACAAGTGGTGGTTTATGGACTTGCTGTATTCTCCGCAAGAATCTTTGATGGTGATTGTGCACCTGCACAGTCGCAACGGATGGCTGCTAGCCATCTCTACAAGGACTACAGTGGGTCTGCATCTTCGATGGCCCACCAATACCATTATATCTACAAGGACTACAGTGGGTCTGCACCTCTGGTCGCCCACCAACACCATAATCTCTACCAGCACTACTGTGGGTCTGCTCTGTGATGACCTACCTACCAATATTCTTCAAAACTTCGACTGACTCTGCTGTGGGTTTGCTCTGTTGTGGCCCATTACCTGTCTGCATGTCAAGAGTCAGCACTGTCTTTCCGTTGGAAGGACAACACTACTTCTTCAAGACAGCATGGAAATCCACTACTTCCGTGTGCATTTTCTTTTACTGCTCAGACTTTGAGAAAAACGCTGCTATTTTACTGTGATGAACGATCTGGACTGTCTTTATGGACTGTGAGAAAATTTTAGCTTTTGACCAACATTGTATCAATAAGTGTGTGCATTTGATTTCTTTGTTATTGTAATTATGGAAAATTTTATCAAATCATAATTGGCCACTGCCCAAAACAATTTGTAAAATTTTTTGTGGGGAGCATGGGGGCTATGTAAGTAGGCTGTTTATGTTTTCTTATTGGCAACGTTACGTAGCGCTCTGTATGAAAATCACTGGCAGTGCTGTGTGCAGTCTGTGGCTAGTTTGCATTGTTGTCTGCCATTGTAGTGTTGGGCAGCGGCAGCTGGATGTGAACAGCGCGTAGCGTTGCGCAGTTGGAGGTGAGCCGCCAGCAGTGGTGGATGTGGGGAGAGAAATGGCGGAGTTTTGATATTTGTAACAATGGATGTTATGAACTCCTATATACACTCCTGGAAATGGAAAAAAGAACACATTGACACCGGTGTGTCAGACCCACCATACTTGCTCCGGACACTGCGAGAGGGCTGTACAAGCAATGATCACACACACGGCACAGCGGACACACCAGGAACCGCGGTGTTGGCCGTCGAATGGCGCTAGCTGCGCTGCATTTGTGCACCGCCGCCGTCAGTGTCAGCCAGTTTGCCGTGGCATACGGAGCTCCATCGCAGTCTTTAACACTGGTAGCATGCCGCGACAGCGTGGACGTGAACCGTATGTGCAGTTGACGGACTTTGAGCGAGGGCGTATAGTGGGCATGCGGGAGGCCGGGTGGACGTACCGCCGAATTGCTCAACACGTGGGGCGTGAGGTCTCCACAGTACATCGATGTTGTCGCCAGTGGTCGGCGGAAGGTGCACGTGCCCGTCGACCTGGGACCGGACCGCAGCGACGCACGGAGGCACGCCAAGACCGTAGGATCCTACGCAGTGCCGTAGGGGACCGCACCGACACTTCCCAGCAAATTAGGGACACTGTTGCTCCTGGGGTATCGGCGAGGACCATTCGCAACCGTCTCCATGAAGCTGGGTTACGGTCCCGCACACCGTTAGGCCGTCTTCCGCTCACGCCCCAACATCGTGCAGCCCGCCTCCAGTGGTGTCGCGACAGGCGTGAATGGAGGGACGAATGGAGACGTGTCGTCTTCAGCGATGAGAGTCGCTTCTGCCTTGGTGCCAATGATGGTCGTATGTGTGTTTGGCGCCGTGCAGGTGAGCGCCACAATCAGGACTGCATACGACCGAGGCACACAGGGCCAACACCCGGCATCATGGTGTGGGGAGCGATCTCCTACACTGGCCGTACACCACTGGTGATCGTCGAGGGGACACTGAATAGTGCACGGTACATCCAAACCGTCATCGAACCCATCGTTCTACCATTCCTAGACCGGCAAGGGAACGTGCAGTTCCAACAGGACAATGCACGTCCGCATGTATCCCGTGCCACCCAACGTGCTCTAGAAGGTGTAAGTCAACTACCCTGGCCAGCAAGATCTCCGGATATGTCCCCCATTGAGCATGTTTGGGACTGGATGAAGCGTCGTCTCACGCGGTCTGCACGTCCAGCACGAACGCTGGTCCAACTGAGGCGCCAGGTGGAAATGGCATGGCAAGCCGTTCCACAGGACTACATCCAGCATCTCTACGATCGTCTCCATGGGAGAATAGCAGCCTGCATTGCTGCGAAAGATGGATATACACTGTACTAGTGCCGACATTGTGCATGCTCTGTTGCCTTTGTCTATGTGCCTGTGGTTCTGTCAGTGTGATCATGTGATGTATCTGACCCCAGGAATGTGTCAATAAAGTTTCCCCTTCCTGGGACAATGAATTCACGGTGTTCTTATTTCAATTTCCAGGAGTGTGTATTATGACTTTTGAAGACTATTAAGGTAAATACATTGTTTGTTCTCTATCAAAATCTTTCATTTGCTAACTATGCCTATCAGTAGTTAGTGCCTTCCGTAATTTGAATCTTTTATTTAGCTGGCAGTAGCGCTCACTGTATTGCAGTAGTTCGAGTAACGAAGATTCTTGTGAGGTAAGTGATTTGTGAAAGGTATAGGTTAATGTTATAGTCAGGGCCATTCTTTTGCAGGGATTTTTTGAAAGTCAGATTGCGTTGCGCTAAAAATATTGTGTGTCAGTGTAAGCACAGTCTCGTATATAATTTTTCAAAAGGGGACGTTTCAGTTACTATTGCATATACTGTATTATGGGATGAGTAGAGAGGTTGACCATGTGTGTGTGTGTGTGTGTGTGTCAACACGCCTTGCACTCAACAGCACAGATGAGTGGCACCTGAAGATTCCTCGAATGTGAGAGTGGTGTGAGCGCTGCTTGGGATGCAACTTTCACCGGTGTTCGGTGGCGGCGGCTGGCGGGGACGAGCTGTGGCTGCCTCACTTCGCCAGGGTTGTGGCACGGGTGGTGAAGCATCAGTCAATCGTCACTTATGGTCCAGTAGAATCGCTAAGTGGTGAAAGCAGGTTTTGCTATTGTGGAATGGAATTCTGAAACATCTTCGCGGACCGCAGTTAGAGGGAGGAAGGCCGAACACGCGCGGCTATGCTTGGAGTGCGCGTTGTGTGTGTAAATAAATGCTTGGTTATTAACGGCGCCTACATACAACTTCAGCCTGCGTTCGGCTGAAGCTCGGTGTTGCACTCCCGCCCGATCACATCAGCACGTGTGTGTAAATGAGCACGTATTTGGATAGGAATTTCACAGGTGTTACGTATGAGAGAGGTGCCGCCACTTCTTGTTTGTGGAAGCCTAGCAGGGGCTGTGCGCGTTTCGACATCTGAGGTATACGTCACTTATCGCTGCCTCCTGTGTACTCAATCGACTGTGCTTACGCGCGTTGATTGCATTATTTCGGGATCGGGTCGGTAGGCCTTCATATGCGCTATTTGAATAGTTTACAAGTACTTAGCGTGTCTACATATCATTGTGCTGTATTATTTAGGAGCAGTTTGCAGTTCTGCTCTGAAATTATTTCCGAAAATTAGGATTTGTTTGGGTATTTGGATGTAAATGTTTTGCATTATTTACGAGCGGTTCGCATGTCTGTAGTCTGTGCTATGCATTATTTTAAACTATTTAAAATTAGCTAGCGAGTGTCTAGAGGCTTGTAAATGAGTTATGTGGGAGTGGTTTGCAGGTCTGTATGGTGTGGGGCATGTCAGAGTGTGTGTTCTGTGATACATATAGTCCATCCCTAAATAAATTGTTCCGAAATAAATAAAGTACACTCCTTCCTCCTTACATCAGCCTAGTGCGGGCAGAGTCCGTTTAGCAGCTGCCCTCTAGGAACTGGTGGTGATGGTACGCTTCGTTTTCAGCAATTTTCTTACGTTGGTAGCGAATACGCAGGTGAGCTTTGTTTACTGGCAGATTTCACAATTGGCGCCTGATCCTAGGTGGAAGTGGTGGTCGGGTGGATCTGGTTAGTACAAGAGCCCTTTCTTTACGCGCAATTTTCTTAAGTTGGTAGCGAAAGCGCAAGTGACGTTTCTTTACTGACAGAATTCAAACTCGGCGAGGGTTCATAGGAAGAGGTTGCAGTCTGGTCCTCTAAAAGTATTTGAAAGTGGGTAGTTGAACACGTTTGCAAATGCATATGAAATTGTAAACTGAATTATTTAATAAGATTATCTTTGAAATGGAATTAAGTACTTAGGTAATTGATAGGTTAGATGCGCGACATGGGTGTTAGCATATTTACAGAAGACTATGTCCGACGCATGTATGGAGGGGGCGATCGAGGGTGTGTGACGTAAGCAGTCGCACGTGAGCGGGGCGGTGGCGCAGCGTGAGAGAGAGTGAATTAACGTACGAGGGGTCTTGTGGCGACCAAACGCGCTCTTGTACAGTCATGGCGGATTCAACTGTTGAGCAATCTTTGGCGCCAAAAGTGTGGCAGGGCGTTCTTTGTTGAATCATGTGCTGAGCCAAACGGCCGACCGTTGTGTGATTCAGCTCCCAGGCAAACAATTTTGGCGGGAAACGTGCGGAGGCGACGAATACACGTGGTGAACGAATAAGGAACGTTAACCTCGCTAAGTTCCAGCTTGTCCAGCGAAAACATGTTTACGACGTGGGAGCGATCGCCGGTCCAGCGGCTAGTGTGGGCCGGCCCCAGCTCGCTGCCTCAAGTCACCGCTGTAGGCCACAGCCTGCGTTCTGGCCGGCGGCGCCAGGGCGTGCCGACGATTTGAACTAATTCAGTTGGACCGCAGACGTCATGGCGACTGCATTGGGCGTTGCTGCGATCTCGAAGATGTGTACTGATTGTGTTGGATTACAAGTGATGAAATAAAGTCTTCAGTCCCTTTCCCCCTGCAAAATCAAAGGACGTGACTTAGGTTACTATAAGTGCATTTTATTATTTGACACGATTTTGATACGTTACCAGTGAAAAAAGATAGGTGACCGCGAAAGTTCGTGCGTGTGATAGATTATGGTGTTGGGATTTGAACTTGTGATAGATTTTTGTTATGGATGTAAGGAAAATGGGTTTCTCGTCGAGAAAATCGGGCATCTTGCATAGATAATAATAATAATAAACGATAATAAATAATAAAAAATAGAAGTACAGTTTTCAAGAAATTATCGTGTTGCAATTTGATTTTGACACAATTTTCTAGAGCAGGTAGGCCAATAATAATAACATATAATAATAAATGATGAATGATAATCAATAATAATAATAAAGAGACGTGTGGTTTTGCAGCCATTATTGTGCTGGAGTTCCAATTTCGTGCGAATTTTCCAGTGGAGGTAGGCCAATAATAATAAATAATAATAATACAGTATAAATAATAATAAATGATAGAAACTGATAATGAATAATAATAATAAATATTAATGAATAATAATAAAGTATAGTAATGTTTTGCAGGCATTATCATGTTGCAAATCAAATTTGCAGCCATTTTTTCTATAGGCTTAGGTTAGTGGACATAGCTCAATTGACCTACTTTCCTGCCAAAATTCAAAATTCCCGCCGTTTTTTCTGGGGTTAGGTTAGTGGAAACAGCCCAATTGACCTATTTTCCCGCCAAAAGTCGCCATCTTGAAAGACGTCATGAGCTGTTGCCAAATCTATATACCGCCATCTTGGATGACGTCATCGCCGCCATCTTGAATAAATTTGGCAGCAATGGAAAGTGGGGTAACACGTACTTAGTCCCACTACTGTAGATAACATTCCATCAGAATTTATAAAATCGTCAGGGGGAGTAGCAACAAAACGACTATTCACATCGGTGTGTAGAATGTATGAGTCTGACGACATACCATCTGACTGTCGGAAAAATATCATCCACACAATTCTGAAGACTTCAAGAGCCGACAAATGCGAGACTTATCGTACAATCAGCGTAACAGCTCATACATCCAAGATGCTGACAAGAATAATATACAGAAGAATGGAAAACTCAGGATGTGTTATATGACGATTAGTTCTGCTTTAGGAAAGGTAAAAGCACCAGAGGGGCAATTCTGACGTCGCTGTTGATAATGGAAGCAACACTAAAGAAAAATCAAGACACGTTCACAGGATATATCGATCTGGAAAATGCGTTCGACAATGTAAAATGGTGCATGAGAAAAATAGGGGTAAGTTATAGGGAAAGACAGGTAATATACAATGTGTACACGAGCCAAGAGGGAATAATGAGAGTGGACGTCCAAGAACTAAGTGCACGGATTAGAAAGCGTGTAAGGCATGGACACCTAGTGTTCAATCTGTACATCGAAGAAGCAATGGTAGAAATAAAAGAAAGGTTCAGTCAAGGTGAATGGATATCAATTATACGATTCGCTGATGACATTGATAGCCTGCGTGAAAGTGAAGAAGAATTACGTGATCTACCGAATGCTATGAACAGTCTAATGAGTACTGAAAATGGACTGAAGGAAAATCGAAGAAAGACGAAAATAATGAGAAGTAGCAGAAATTTGAACATTGAGAAACTTAACATCAGAATTGATGAAGTTAAGGAATTCTGCTACCTAGGCAGCAAAATAACCAATGACAGCCGGAGCAAGGAGAACATCAGAACCAAGCTAGCAGTGGCAGAAAGGGTCTACTAGTGTCAAAAATAGGCCATAATTTGAGGAAGAAATTTCTGAGAATGTACGTTTGGAGCACAGCATTGTATGGTAATGAAACATGGACTGTGCGAAACCGGAACAGATGAGAATCGAGGCATTTGAGATGTGGTACTACAAATGAATGTTGAAAATTAGATGGACTGATAAGCTAAGGAATTATGAGGTTCTGCACAGAATCGGAAAGGGAAGGAATATGTGGAAAACACTGACAAAGAGAAGGGATGAGATGATAGACATGTGTTAAGTCATCAGGAAATGACTTCCATGGTACTAGAGGGAGCTGTAGAGGGCAAAAACTGTAGAGGAAGAAAGAAATTGGAATACATCCAGCAAATAATTGAGGATGTAGACTGCAAGTGCTACTCTGAGATGAAGAGGTTAGCACAGGAGAGGAATTCGTAGCGGGCCGCAACAAACTAGCTAGAAGACTGTTGTGTGTGTGTGTGTGTGTTTGAGGTTTATGGGTGCTCAACGGCGCGGTTGTCAGCACTGTGGGGCGTTGGGTGGAAAATTATTTCTGTTGTTGCCATTCTCAACACAGGCTCTCCAACTACAGTGTTGGCAACCAGAAAGTGATTAGCAGAAACGTGAAACCTGTAATTAAAGTTCACTGTACCCACTCTGATGGAGAAATTAAGTCATTGATCATTGAAGTTCATTACGCTGAGGATTTAGGATGATGTCTGGGTTTCAGAGAAAATGCATTATGCTATCACAATTTTCACTATATTCTGAAAAAGATAAAGCGTAAAGTTCAAGACAAATGTTTAACCAAGCAATGCTACTATCAGCTATTGTACTATCAGAGCTGTTCAGAGTCTATTGTGCGGATCCTATTATCCCTAGGTAACGAAACTGTTCAATAACCGTTATTGTTGTAAATGTTCAAAGTGAATTCTCGCCAAAATTTGATATTAATATCCATCAAATGCCTCGCTAGTAATGGTAGAAGGTCCGACCTGCGGCGACACGTGAAAATACGGCATAAGCAAACAGAATAAATCACTGAGGTCGTTCCGCAATTAACACCTTACCCCGATGCGAACTCATTGTTACGTGCATACCGAGTTACGTAATATGGCATTTCTACACACTGATCTTGCCAAAAGCCGAGAAGCGATTCTTCTTAGTGTTTTAGCTCTCTGGGGCACTCTGGGATGCTCTCTGATGCACTCTGGGATGCTCTCTGCGTGTTCTATTATTCTCTGGGATGCTCTTTGTTTATTTTCTTGTTTAGTTTTAAGTTGCGAAGCATCCTTATCTATCTCGTGAGATTTTTTTTTTTTTAAAGAATACTTCTACCTTCACTTAAAATGCTTATCTTTTAGATCTATTATTAAAATGTTCCTTGCAACTGCACAGACGCGACGCGGCTTCCGACACGGAGTGTGTGCTGATACGAATCTAGAAGAGAACTGGGGCCTGACTCTAGCTCGCATCACTCTTATTTATGTAGCCGCGGTGCGAACCGCCGAAGGCGCAGCCGACAACATTTGCCTTCCTGACTAGTTGCTGGGGCTAGCAGAACAACACTTCAAGTTACTAAATAATTAATTGCTTCATTCACTGAAGGCCAATGAAACTCTCAATTTAATTGTGCAATCAGCACACAGGTAAGTATCTATAATAAAATTCGGATGTGGCTTGGTTAAATACTTTTGGCGAGAGTATTATTTTAGTTGCCAGCACGCGATAGATGAGCTCTGCCACCCTTCGGAGAGACGCTACAGCTACAGTTTTATAGCTACCTTTTGGAAACTTCTCACAAGTTTGTTGTTATAGCGTATCTCCATTCTACCTAAATCTAAACATCCCAGCTTTATCTAATCACTTACCTAATCTATCTTTCTTCTGTACTTTAGGACACAAAAACAGAAAATTTCAACCAATATATTACTTTGTGAGATCCAGCTTACTGTTTCCATTGTTACAATGGAAAAGGAAGCCAAATATAAATTTTGAAGTTTCTAGCTCCTTCCCGATGCGCCGATGATTTTTACTTAAAACGTCCAAATTTCGAAAACTGTTAAAAGTTACTAAACTGAAACTTAACACATTATTATTTTAGCATCACTCCTGACATGCTATTAACTTTTCAGATCATTTACTTTACTTTTAAGGTATTGCACAACATTCGTGACGTCATAGCTAGTTAGAGCAGACTAGGCTGGCACACAATGGAAAGCATATGAATTCTATGTGGTATGAGTGGGCTGCTTCCCTACATCACCCTCTACTTAATTTTTTTGAATGTAAATGAAAAAAGTTATTTACAAAAGAGGAAGCAAGAGTACAGCTTAACGCACTACGAAAATGGAAAATTTGAAATTTAAACATTTAGAAATGTTAAAAGAAAACTTATTACTTACTCCAATTATTCATATTGCTGCCATGTTCACTAGCACTCCTGAAAGGAAGGATATTGCGGAGACATGGCTTAGCCACAGCCTGGGGGATGTTTCCAGAATGGTCCGGCACACAGTTTTAATCTGCCAGGAAGTTTCATATCAGCGCACACTCCGCTGCAGAGTGAAAATCTCATTCTGGAAACATCCCCCAGGCTATAGCTAAGCCATGTCTCCGCAATATCCTTTCTTTCAGGAGTGCTAGTTCTACAAGGTTCGCAGGAGAGTTAAGTTTGGAAGGTAGAAGGCGAGGTACTGGCAGAAGTGAAGCTGTGAAGACGGGGCGTGAGTCGTGCTTGGATAGCTCAGTTGGTAGAGCACTTGCCCGCGAAAGGCAAAGGTCCCGAGTTCGAGTCTCGGTCCGGCACACAGTTTTAATCTGCCAGGAAGTTTCATATCAGCGCACACTCCGCTGCAGAGTGAAAATCTCATTCTGGAAATATCCCCCAGGCTGTGGCTAAGCCATGTCTCCGCAATATCCTTTCTTTCAGGAGTACTAGTTCTACAAGGTTCGCAGGAGAGCTTCTGTAAAGTTGAAAGGTGACTACACTGAGCCACAGCGCCAGAGATCGCGCTAGAGAGTATTGTTCCGCCGCCTCCACTGGCAGTGGTTGTTGAGAACTCGTAGTAGTCAGTGCTTGTTAAGAACTCGTAGCAGAGAGTGTTTGTTGAGATGTGCTAGTAGGGAGTGCTTGCTGAGATGTGATACTGAAAAGTTCTTGTTGAGATGTGGTAATAGCGAGTCGGTGTGGAGATATATTGTAATGATTAGAGTGATTTTGGTCAATATATGAAGGTAACGAAACTTGATTTATTTTTCATTATTTAATGTCTTAAATAATGCGTCATTACAGGTTCAGTCAACAAAGCATCTGGCTTGTGTTCTTGTATTAGAGTGTAATTCTGGTTTTCTTGAGTAATTATGGTATTTCTATTTCCTTTAATTAATTCAGTATAAATGATATTTAAAATTTCTTGTGTTGTTGAAGAAGAACCGTGCCAGATGCGTACATTGAGTCATACTTCCACACACAGAACAGTTATACTTGTGCTTTGGTTACGTAGGTTTTATAGTTGCTGGGGACTTAATTAATTAATTGTGTTCACGAAATTTTTATTTCATTCTTTGCTGTTGTTCTATGCAGTCAGATTGCGTAATAATACTAGTCAGGGCCTACCGTTTACGAGACTTCGTAACCGAACAGACAGCTACTGAAGCAAAAAATTAAAATTATTTGTATTCTATTTTAATTAAGCCCCCATGCACGTGGCGACCCTGCCAGGATCGTCCCTTGAATTTCTTCTGATTGTAGAAATAGTAGACAGTAGTATTGTTGTAGTAATTTGTAGTTTAGTAATTGTAGTCTATATTGCATGTGTAGATTTGGTAATTGTCATTCTTCTAATGGTATTTTTTTTGCAAAATTTCATTTCTGTTCTCTTGTCTACGGGTTTGACAATTTAGTGCAATTATTTCAATTGTTCGATTAATCGTGTTTGAGGGAAACATTTCGTGTGAATGGTATTGTTGGAAATAAGGAGGCATTGTGTGTAATTTTCGTACAGTGACGAGATTGTACATTTTGTAAATGATTATGCGATCAATGAAAAAGGCAAAAATGATGAATAGTGAGAATGACGAAATTGTTAACATGGCGAACTCGCCAACAGAGGAAAACAGTATCATGAATAATGAAGTGGAAAACAATTTAATAAGTCGGGAAAATAGTCCGGAACCATTTCAAAATTTTTCTCAATCAGAAAATTCACAGAATACGAGATTAACGACAGAAGATATGGAGCAGTTGATGAGTGCAATATTAAATTTGGGAACTGAATTAAAAACAGTGGGATCACAAGTAGGAACAATTAAAACAGAGATGGGAACTTTGCGATCTGAAATTAAAACTGATATAGGAACAATTAAAACTGAGATGAAAGCAATGACAACACGGATATGCTCAAAAATAGAAACAATTAAAACCGAATTAAAAACAGTGGGATCACAGTTACGATCTGAAATTAAAACCGAGATGGAGACAATGGAAACACAGTTAGGTTCACGAACAGGGACATGTTTCAAAATCATGAAAGATGAATCAAAGAAAGAAATTAGAGAAGAAGTACAACCGATTTTGAATGCTCACAATAATAGTTTAATTTCAACAGAAATCAGACAAGAGGAACAGGACAGAGAACGGGAAAAAAAGATCGTGTGATAGTACAAAAATTTTCAGAATTAAATTTACAACGTGCACACGATAAGGAAAAATAATTGAGAGAATTGAGGAATCCGTACCAAATGACAGAATAAATAATTTAACGCAACAGTGTGAACAGTTAACTACTAAATGTGACAATACCGAAACCCGAGTTGCGACACTTATGAAAGACGTAAACTTATTGGAAAGAGATGAGGAGATTTCAGATAAATTGATAAGTCTTAGTTTAAATGGGGATAGAGATTCAGACTGACTGTTCGGAAATTTAAGATCTTTCGCAATTCTAAGTATGACATACATCCATGTTCATGGCTAGATCAATTTACGTACGCACTTCCGCCAAATTTGCCACTAATTCACAAACTGAAATTTATGTGCAGCTATTAAAGTCCTCAGGGGATTCACTACACTAAGTGAATATGTGCCGTAGCGTGCATAGGGCCCCGAGCTGTAGTGGTGCTATTTCCCTTTTAGTTTTCTGCACCGCTGCCTACTCTTTCACTATTCTTTGCATCTATAAAAAACAATTCTTCTACTATCCATCTATCTAGACTGTAGGTAAAGATTAACCGGATTTGACTGTTTTACCCAAAAGTGACTTTGGAAATTACCGTTTGGACTTACTATTTTCTGCAGCATTAATTCGTAGTTTAAACGAAATCTTACCTGTTTATCTTCGTGACAATATTACTTCATATGTTGACGATATTCTTATTGCTAAACGTTCTTGGAGTGAGCACAACAACATTTTGGATTCATTATTACGTAGTTTTGCAAGAGTTGGCATTACTGTGAACTTGGAAAAATCTGAATTTGGTCGTTCTCAGGTGAAATTTCTCGGTCACATTATTTCTACAGAAGGTATTCTTCCTGATCCAGAAAAATTAGACGCTATTCGTAATTATGCTGTTCCTACTACAAAACGTGATGTTCGTAGTTTCCTTGGTGTCCGTAATTTTCTTAGACGCTTTGTTAGATTGGATGATTTGGCCACACCGCGTTTACACATTTCAGTTATGCGCACTTTGGTCCCAGAAAATGCTTTCATAAATTGCGAGAAAATTGCTACTTCAGTAATATGGAAAAACGTATTCGATCTGTTCTTGCCAAATGCAAATTATGTCAAAAGGCTAAGCCGCCAACTGTTTCTCACAGAGCACCGTTGTTTCCTATCATTCCAGCGAAATTAAAGGACATGGCTGCAGTCGTTTTGTTCGGGCCAGTGGTTCGTTCTACTAATGGTTTTGCGTACATTTTCGTAGCAGTGGAATTGACATCAAAATATGTGTGTTTTACACCTTTACGCAAAGCAACAGCTCGTTCAATATCTAATGCTTTCATCAAACATTTTCTTAAAGAAGTGGGTCATGTTGAAAAGGTTATATCAGATAATGGATCACAGTTTCGCTCTAAGATTTGGCTTCGTACTCTACGGCGTCGGAAGATTAAACCAATTTTTATTTCACTTTTTCACCCTCAATCTAACGCTTCAGAAAGATGGATGAAGGAAATTAATAAATTGTGTCGTCTTTATTGTCATCAGAATCACAGAACTTGGAATCAGTATCTTCATATTTTTCAAAACATCCTGAATGAACTTCCTAATGACTCAACTTCTTTACCGCCTCTATTGATATTAAAAAATAAAGTACCAATAAATCGCATTTCTGAAATCGTTCCTTTTCCGCCTTCACGGAAACTGCGGCATTCTGAAGTTGTCAACCAGGCTCTACGAAATATTGCATCTGCGGCTGCTAGAAGAGAGAAATCAGCTAAACGTCCTGGTCGTTTAAAAATCTTGTCAGTTGGTCAGAAGGTGTTAATTAAGTCTCATCGTTTGTCTCATAAAGGAAAAGGCTTATGTCGCAAATTTTTTCTGCTTTATAACGGTCCATATAGAATTCGCAAAATTATCCATGATAACACTGTTGAAGAAGAAACTCTTAAATCTCGACGCCCCAAGGGAATACATCACATATCGAACGTAAAAATTTTTGTGGAATGACATACTTTTGAGAAACCAACAGTTACACGTAAACATGCAGAGAATACAAGGATACCGCGCCGTGTTCCGGCGGCGGCAGGTACTCAAAGCAACAGTGAAGTCTGCGCGGCGCACAAGGCAGTCGTTGACCGCAAACACTTCCTACGTCACGCGCCTACAGCTGATCGAGCGGTCAGTGCGAATGCACTGACAGACGTAAACAAATACACAGTCTAATTTCTCCGACTAAATTCTGTATAAAGCTATGGTGACTTTATAAATTATGTTATTAACGTTCAGTATTTTTCAGGATACGGTTGTATAAAATATTTAAGAACTTCAGGTAAATTCTGTGCGTGTCCGACGTTAAGACGACTTGCTATGGAGAAAATTTCAGGAAGAATGTAATTTCGAAGAAAAAAAAAGTAATAAATTAAAAAGGGTAACTATTAATTGAGTTTATTTTTCAGGTAACATAATTCCACCTAGGTACGTACTTTAGACGTAATTTGCTGCTCGCGATTACGTGATTTATACTTTGTGCTAAATTTCGTGTTCTATGAATTTACCAGTGAAGCGACGTGATTGCGTACATTAACTGATTTTGACAATGATTGATTAATGAACAGGCTTGTTATTTGTATATATTATGCATCGCTTGGCTGCTATGCCTTTTCACTGATGTCATATTTTTTTATTATGTGCCTGCTGTGCTTATTTATTTAAATTATAATTGTCACCTGATTAATTGTGCTGACTGTGGTTATGTATGTAAGTTATACTTTGTGATTTATCTGCTTGCGCCTTCATGTTTACTTATTGAGATGCCGTATGAACATTTATTTGCTTATGCTGATATGATGATAACGGCCTGTTTATTATGTAAGATACATATTTGCTGCTTTGCGTATGGATTGCATATTTACACATTTCTGTTTGTTGTCATAACTATTCTTTAATTTGGTATATAGAATACTGATATACGGTGTACGTACATGGAGTTTAGGCCACAGTATGGTGTTAATTATAGATTGTTCGCTTGGCAGAGACTCGTTGTAGGAATTGTGCTGCATCCACTTGTTGACATTCTGTTCTCTACTGGTATATTTACTCGCTATTGCATGTTTTGCTTACGCTCAGTGCCTTATATATTTAAGATAAGAAACTGAACTGCTATAATTCTACGAACGACATTGGTACAAGAAACTTCATAGAAGTCACATGAGCTGGAGGTTTTATGGAAGCTGTATAAATTTATGCTAATAGGAAGGAAGCTAACGACATGATATACCAACACTAGGTTAGACCATTGACAGTTATTACACTGCATTTTTCGTGAGCAATTGAAATAGGAAGTGACACTTGACACAAGAAATACTCCACATGTTTGCTTCTGTTTGCCATAATTCTTGAAGTGGTGTACACACTGTGAAATATTATGATCACTCACACTCCGTAATCGTACTTAATTACTGAGAGTTATTCGAACTAAGTCTGTTAGAGGTCATGTATGCATTTCTTTGTTTATAATACATAATGAGTAGAAGATTTGGGTCAGATGGATTACACAGAGGTTGTGTGTTGACAGTGTGTCTTCGGATTGTATGAAATCATGAGGTTTGCATTAGGATTTTATCTGTACTTGTTCGAGGAGATTGACTAGAGGAAAGAGTTGTTATGGAAGTGAAACGATATTGGTGCTAAGGTTTATATGTTTCGACGTATTATAGAGGTATTGAGATTATGTGAAGTTGATGATTATTGGAGTTTTCGTGGACAAGAGGTAAGGTAAATGATATTGATGATAAGGTTTATATGTATCGACGTATTAAAGAGGTATTAGTGAAGTATTGAGATTATGTGATGCTGATGATTATTGGAGTTTTGGTGGATGAGAGGTAAAGTAGGTGAGGAGCATATTTTTTTTTTTTGTTGGTCCATATGGAACAAGGAGGATGAAGATGGCAGACTAGAACACTCAAGTAGAAGGAAGATTGTCTACACACACACTTTGTTAAATCACTAAGCAGTATATACTTTTTTTTGGAGAGAGGAAGAATTTGCATATCTTGGCTCACTGTCAGTTGTTCAGCAACCGTACATTTTGATCTGGCTTGGCAAACATTGGTCTTGACATGATGACTATGACGTCGACTAACTATTATTGACTGTTATACATTGCTGCCACTACTACTTGATACACATGTCGAACATAAAATTTTGACAGAATTACATTTACACAGTTAACACTATTTAATTACACAGTAGTACTTAATGTGGATGAAAGATGAGTGAGTGTGTTTTGTGTGTTTTCCTTTCCTAATCCTACCCACCTATCTCCTAAATATAATTTTATTTGTATGTAGTGGCTTGCACTGACACCCATAAATATTACAGGTTTACTGTTATTTGTGTATTGTAATAGTTAATAGGACAATTATCTGATATCATTTGTGTGTTTGTTATGATTTGTATGTTTAGTGTAAAAGCATTTGTATGTGGATTCAAACTATTGTTCATGCCTGAACTGTCTGATTAGTGATAGTGAATAGTATGGACTGTTACTTGTACTTTTTCTACATTATTGTTCTATTGCATTGTTCAAGAGTTTACTTTTCTAAGTGGTATTTATTCCTTTCTCCTTTTCCTAAATAGTAAACTTTTATATTCCTTTGTTCCCCCATCATACTCTTTCTTATTGAAATCTTGTCTGGGTTTAACTTACAGCCCTCTATCTACCTCCTTCCACGAAATAACATGTTTCTCACTTAGCTTAATAATTCAATTCTCTCTCTTAATTCTTATCTCCTAACAACCTTTCATAGTTCTTTTCCTCATATCTCCATTTTAATATCAACTTTTGGTACCTTCCACAATTGATATATGATTCTCATTTTCCTCCAAAGTATCTACTCAACTATATGTTCACTGTCCTCTGCGGAACAAACCAAGACTGAATATCTCCTGCTTACCTAATTCTTGAGTTGATAGCCCTGCACCAGACGAGACGCGAGAGCTTTGTGCTGCCATATAGATAAGTGATTTAGAGTGTAATAAAACTCTGTTTAGTTGAGGAAACTAGTTTAATACGTGTATTAGTGTGTTTTTCAAGCTTACTATTAAAGGTTTCACTTCTCTTTGCGTATTATTCTAGAAAACGCGAAAGGAACATAAAATAGAGTTACGATCGTATTCTTGCATACATTTTAGCACAGTAAAACTTATAGAATCTCATTTAATTGTTCTGTTCCGTTCCAGCAAGTTAAGGAAATCGTATCCCTTTGTTGTTTAACTCTTATTTTGCGAAACACAGCGTAAATTTAAAATTTCGGTATCTGGAAACTTTGTACATACGGTAGTAGCTTTATTTACATATAGTTGCGTCTAGACCTAATTTTTGTAAACGTGTTTTTCTTCTTCTTTTCGGTAATCTAACTTATTGTCAAAGTAAGTTTGTTTACATACGATTGAGACTAGACCTAATATTTCGTAACGTGTTTTCTTGTTTTTCTGTAATTTAATTTGACTTATTGTCGCTAAAGTAAGATTTTGCCATGAGTGAAAAGTGCCTGACGTGCCGTAGAATTATTAGATCCGGGGTTTGGTGTGATGGGTGCAGTAGTTTTTTCCATTGGGGTGACTGTAGCGACGTGGGAAATGGAGAAGTGGATCAGACGCATCAGTGGTTCTGTAGGATATGCAGTAGAGATAGGAAAATAGTGGAACAGGAGGGGAAAATTGGCGCCCTTCAGTTAGAGCAGGCTAGGGAAGATCTGAACAGGTTAAGGAGGGAGAAGGGTAAAGAGAGATGGGAAGTGACAACAGGTAACAGGAGTAACAGTTCTAGAACTTTGTCAGACAGCTTTGTGGTGAATGTGAAGAATAAGTTTGACTTGTTGCTTCAGTTAGAAGCTGATGAGCCTCAGACAGAGGTATGTGTAGAGAGGGCACAACAAACTTTCAGTAGAAAATTGAATAAGAATGTAGGGAAGTCAGAAACTAGAAAGAAAGTTTTGTTGTTAGGTAGTTCACATGCCAGAAGTGTACGCCAACTTTTGCTGGACCAGTTAGGATCAGAATTCCAGGTCACAAATTTTTTTAAACCAAGTGCTGGTCAGGGTCAGGTGAAAGAGGATTTAGGTTCACTTTGTAAAGATTTTACCAAGGAAGACACTGTGGTTATTCTGGGTTGTCTGGGCAATAGTATTGACAGAGATCCTGGGTACAATATAGAGTGTGACCTGGCAAAGATTGGAACAGCAACGAGACATACCAGTGTTGAGTTTGTGTCTGTTCTGAGACGCCATGACCGACCTCATTTAAACGCTTCTGTAGGGAGAGTTAATTTGGAGTTGGGACGGCTGCTTGGGTCGAGTGTGGGGTCACATATTGGTTTGGTTCCTGCTGATTCTTTCAGTAGGTGGGATTATACTAGACATGGTCTACACCTCAACAGGAAAGGGTAAACTGGCTGGGCTAATGGCCTAATAGCAGGAAATGTAAGAGGGGGGGAGGCCCTGCCATGAGTGGTAATATACCAGTGGTCATAGGTGTTGGAGCAGCACCTTTTCTAGGATAGGTAAGACAGAACGAAGCCAAGTTCTGAGAGAAGTAAATATTGAAACGAACCTTCAGTTTGATAAAGAAATCAAACAGAATAATCCTGGCACATTGGATCAGCGAACACAGCTGTTGGTGGAAAATTTACAGCAATCAGCAGAAATTTTATTTCCACCCGATTTCATCTCGGTAAATGTGAAATGCTACTATCTTTAGTGCATCAAAATATTCGAGGGCTTCAAAGTAAAATTAATGAACCACTTATGTACATTGATGAATTAGTCATCGAACCCAGTTGATATAATCTGCCTCTCTGAACATCATGTGACCACTGGTATAGATATGTTAAACCTTACAGAATATAAGTTAGCCTCCTACTTCTGTAGACAAAAGATGGAGAAAGGAGGAGTTGCAACATTTGTTAGAAACAGTTTTAAATTTAAGAATATTGACATTAATAAATTTTGCTTAGAGCAGCACATAGAATCATGTGCAACAGAGATAGAATTTCATAATAAGTCCTTTATAATAATAGCCATATACAGAGCACCTTCAGGAAATTTCAGCCAGTTTATAAACGGTCTTGAAGATTTATTATCTCATCTAAAATTAAAAAAACGAAGAACTAGTGGTTGCTGGTGATTTTAATATAGATGACCTGAAAAACACTGTAAGTGAACAGTTACTGAAATCAGCTACATTGTCATTCAGTTTAATTTCTACTGTTAATTTCCCAACTAAGGTATACAAATGTTCTAAGACTGGCATTGATAAGATATTTATAGACAATTCTAGGCAAGTAAGTCACATTACAAAACCAGTAGTAAATGGGCTATCTGACCATGACATGCTACACCTAAAATTAAATTTTGAAAATTGATAGGGTAAAATATCTGTCAGAACTGAGTACAGAAGGCCAATAAAATAGTCAATAACTGAGAAATTTAGGAGATTGCCCATAGAAATTAATTGGATGGACGTTTACAGCATCCAAGACACAAATAGAAAATACAAAACATTCATTAATAAAGTTAGCACCTTATGTGAAAATTGTTTTCCCCTGAAGGTAACTCAAATTAAGCAGAAGTCTATTATGAAACCATGGATCACACAAGGGATAAAGATATAATGTGAGACAAAAAGGAAACTCTATCTGATACATAGGGTCACCTTTCAAGCTAATTACAAAAATTACTGCAAAATATTGAAGAAGGTTATCCAGAAATCTAAACATCTGTATTATGAGAAGAAGATAAATACATCCAGCAATACAATAAAAACAATATGGGATATAGTTAAGTCAGAGACAGGTAGGACCAGAAATGAGGAGGAACAAATAACTCTAAAAATAAATGAAACCCTGGTAACAAACGCATGTTGTGTTGCAAACCATTTAAACAAGTATTTTGTCTATTTTACTGATAGCATGGGGTTGTCAGGTTCAGTAAATAATGCAGTGGAATATCTGAGACCAGTGCACACAAGTAATCTCAGTAAAATGGAATTGACACTTACTTCACCCAAAGAAATAGAATCCATCATAAAGTCCTTGAAATCAAAGCATTCTAGTGGTTATGATAACATATCAACAAAGTTAATAAAAGAGTGTTGATGTGAGCTTAGTCAAATCTTAAGTTATTTGTGTAATCAATCACTTGTCACAGAAACACTGGCTTAAATATGCTGAAGTTATACCTCTCCACAAGAAAGGGGCAAAGAAATGCCATCAAATTACCGACCGATCTCACTTTTGCCAGCTTTTTAAAAAATCTTTGAAAAGGTTCTGTTCAAGCATCTACTTAAGCACCTTAGTTAAAATAACATACTGTCAAAGTCACAGTTTGGTTTTCTTAAGGGTTCTGATATTGAGAAAGCTATTTACAAATGTCCTTAATTCATTGGACAACAAATTAGAGGCAACTGGCATATTCTGTGACCTGTCAAAGGCGTTTGACTGTGTGAATCACAGTATTCTTTTAAGTAAATTAAAATGTTATGGCGTCACTGGTAGTGCTGCAAAGTGGTTTCAGTCATATCTTACTAACAGAAAACTAAGGGTGTCATTATGTAACATTTCAGCAGCAGGCAATCAGACATCATGTGACTGGGAAGAAATGACATGTGGTGTTCCCCAAGGTTCCATACTAGGTCCACTGCTGTTTCTTGTGTATATTAACGACCTGTCATCTGTTACATTACCAGATGCCAAGTTTGTCTTTGCAGATGATACAAACATGGCAATATATATTAAATCAATTATAAATGTAGAAAGGGCACCTAATGAAATTTTTACTGACATTAGTAAGTGGTTCATAGCCAATTCACTGTCATTAAACTTTGAAAAGACCCACTATATGCAGTTCAGAACTACCAAGAGATTTCCTTCTGGTGTGTGTATAAAATATGATGACATGGAAATAGGAGAGGTTGAGAGTGTAAAATTCTTGGGATTACAACTTGATATTAAATTCAGTTGGGAGCAATAACTAACGAAATGCTAAAGTGCCTAAACAAGTCTGCGTTTGCAATGCAAATGATGTCAGACATAGGAGATATAAAGAAACTGGCATAGTTTGCTTATTTTCACTCCATGATGTTTATGTCATATGGTATCATATTTTGGGGTAACTCCACAAACAGAGAAAAAAATTTTAGAGTACAGAAACGTATCATAAGAACATTATGCTGGAAACCTATTCAAAGAAAAGGGTATATTAACCACAGCTTCCCAGTATATTTCTTCCTTAATGAAGTTTGTTGTAAATAATACATCTCTTTTTCCAGCTAACTGCTTAGTACACAGTATCAATACTAGGAATAAGAACGATATACATAAAGATTTAAAATCACTTTCTCTTGCACAGAAAGGAGTCCAGTATTAAGCAAAGCATATTTTCAGTAAGTTACCAGCAATCATTAAGAGTTGAGTTTCAGACAAGGCACAATTTAAACATAATTTGAAAGAATTTTTGGTGGCCAACTCCTGTTCCATCCATGAGTTTCTCAACAAGTGCAGTAGACCATTTTAATTAAAATTTATTATACTTTAATTTTTGACAATACTTGGTTGTAACAGCCAAGTAACTACTTATTGTGTGAATGATGGATGTATGGAAAGCAGATGTATGTCTTAAATCTTGTGCAGAATCTGACTGTTCTTAACTGAGGATCACTGAAATGAATAATTTACTTTAATTTTTGACAATATTTGGCTGTAATAACCAAGAAACTAGCAAATGTCTGAATGATGGATTTACTGAAAGCAGATGTAAGTATTAAACCTGTAAATATTAGAAGTTTAAATTTAATTCATGTACATAATTTTACTATTTATTGACTGAGGATCATTAAAGTTAATGAAACTCAAGTTTTTCTAATTACATTTTTGTAATATGTTTATCTGACATCTTCCACACCCAGGAGGATTCCCTCTTTTATGGGTCTATGGAATGAATAATTAATCTAACCTAAATTTAATCTTTTCTACTTCCTTCCTACTTCTTGACTTCCTTTCGTCCACAAAAAACAACTTCCTTCTCCTTTACACTACATTTTTAAGAGAGAATCTGCTAATACTTCGTCAAACTATCCACATACTGATCTCTTCCTCCTTGCTCTCTACTCTTTCCCCAGAACACATTTCGTTTGCAGAAGAGTTACTTTAGTTTTTTTATTGTTTTCCCTTCTCAGTTATTCTTTTAACTTAGTGCAAACGTTGTTCTATTTGTTCAAATAAAATAAGTACAAATTAAAAAGTTTTATGTGTGTGCATTTTCTTAGCTTTCCTACTCTTTCACTTCTGGATGTTTAATACAACTAAACTTTCTTGTAGAGTTAATATTTTATGTTGTTTTACCCTTTATACAATTTCAAATGAATCACATATTGCAAACCCAATTATTTTCCTGTTGTTGGATTCGTCAGTTCGACTGCATTATTGTGGACTACTTTACTTACTTTCATAGGGACTTTATATATTGAAAAGAACTTGTGGTTTTGATGTTTTTTCCTGGTAGAGAGATGGTGGGATTTTACAAGTACCTTTTGTCCTAGTGAAAATTCTCCTGAGTTGCCTCTTTGTGTGCTCGGCTCTTTCTCTTTAACGCTGCAGTCTTCAAATTGCTCGGTGCTAATTTTACTATATGTTGATGATGTACTCTGGGCACTGGTGGGAATTTAATTATTTCTCGGATTTTATCTGGTGCTAGGTTATTTTTCAGAATTGTGATTTGAGGTAATCACATACTGCTATGGGGAATTTCGTTTATAATATCTTGGAGTCAGACAAATGTCTGTACCACGTGTTATGCTGTTTGTTACAACACAAACGACAGAGGGTTCCCAAATCCTTCATCGTTTATGCAGCTGGGTTGGCGCTTAGAATGGTTTTGGAAGTATCAAATAGGTTTTATTTTATGTCGCCACAGCGTGTTTTGCTATTGATCTGAACGATATTGTAGTCCATTGTCTGATAGCATTTTATCGACCTGACCAACGTGTCGAAGGAAATCTTGTGTTAGCGCTTTGCTTATTCTGCTCCCTGTTGCTTTTTTCAAGGGAGTAAACGTCACGTATTTCGACGTTAATTCTAGGACCACGAAATTAATACATGACGTCTCTGTGTAAAGGTAATGGACCCATGAAATCTGTTGCTGCTATGTGTCTCAGTTTCTCTGGAACGATAGGGAACATTGATGGTCTCGTTTTAAATGTTACATGTTTAGTTGTCTGGCATCTCTTACATTTAGCTAGAGCCTGCCTGATTCTTCGCTCCATATTTGAGAGCTGACAAGACATCTTTAATTAAAAAAAACATTTCTTAGGACCAAAATGACTGTTACTCAAATGAGTGTACCAAACGTACTTACTTATCAGTTCCTGTGGTATACATGCGACACATAAACTTTTATCAGTATTACGTCTGTAGAATAAGACAACGCCCTTTATGAGAGAATTGTCTAATGTCCCTTGAAGAAAGGTTTTTCCACTTAACTTTAATCCTGGCGAGATCTAGGTCTTTATGTTGTTACCTGCCTAACTGTTTTACGGCACTGGCGACGTAATTTTCAAATGGCACATTTTTCAGGTAATACATGACTACTTGATCTTCCGTATTGCTTAGCCTGCTTTCGTTAACTCCTCCCGGCAATCGGCAGAAGATATCAGCTATGATATTTGATGGACCACACACGTAAGTGACTCGAAAATCATATTCCTGCAGCATTAACATCCACCGACCTAATCTTCCTGTCAATAGTTTTGCACTTACATAAATTCTAGTGCCTTATGGTCCGTAAACACACTGGTTTTTCTACCAAACAAAAAGCATCTGAATCTACAAAAACCACAAACTACTGCCAAGGCTTCTAACTCCGTGATCGAATAATTTTTTTCACATTTAGTAAGTACTCGACTAGCGAAAGGTATCGTCTTTCTTACCCGCTGTCCGTCTTCTTCATATTTTTGGAAGAGTACCACACCCAAGCCTGTTTTTGCACTGACCGTTTCCATACAGAATTCCTTCGTCAAATCGGGATGCGCTAAAATTGGTGCGTTTGCCAGTGACTTTTTTTAGTTGCTGGAACTCCTGTTCTGCTTACGCATCCCACGCCCGGGGCATCTTGTTAATAGTTAAAGCACATAAAGTGGGGTAGCAAGGGATTCTATCCAAATGAACCTTTTGTAGAAGTTAATTAGTCCCAAGCAGCCACGCCCCGTCTTTCTATTGTATGGAGTGCCTATGTTCTGTATTGCTTGTTGTTTGCTAGGGTTAGGTTCACTTCCCTGTTCAGTGATAATATGGCCTAAAAACTCAACCTTTTTATTCCAAAAACTGGAAAACTGGATTTCATTATGTTTACAGTTACAGTTAATGTCCTCAGCAATTTATCGAGCACTTCATTATGAAGTTTCCATGATGACTCAGCTACTAATATGTCATCGACACAACAGGTGAGACGCTGTTGCAGTTCTCTATCCAACACAGTCCCTAAACCTTTCATAAAGGCAGCAGAGGATATATCCAGTCCGAAAGGGAGCCTTTTGAACTGGTAAATTCGTACAAATGCGATGAAAGCCGCATACTTTCTACATTCAGGTGTTAGTTCTATTTGCCGAAAACTAGCTCGCAAATCAAGGGAAGAGAAAATATTAACCCCAAAGAACTCTAACATCTCTTCCAGTTTTTCTGGACGATCAGGATTCAGGAACGATAATGGAATTAATGTGTCTTGCATCTATGACTAACCTGATACTTCCATCGTTCATATCTACAATTTGCAAGGGACTGTTGTATGTTGAGGTTGAATTTGAATAATGTCATCATCCAGCATCTTGTGTACTTCTGAAAATACTTATCTTCGGTAACACAGTGGAATAGTGCAAGGCGGTACTCTAAATGGCTTGTGGTCTTTAACCTGGAATTCGTATTGAAAATTTTTAATGGACCAGGTTTTGGTAGAAACATCTCAGCATTTTGCCGTAATACTCCTTCTAATTCCGTTTTGTCTGTATCTGAAATTCCTTACTTGTCGCATCTTATTATTTATTTCTTGATGAATTTTTACCATTACTTCGTCATCTGTAGGTATTGTTTCTTTCGCCCACCTATACCGTGGATGTCCCTCCTCCGATTGATACAGATCCAGTTGCATAGTCTATTGTTTGTAAGACCCTGATATCTCTTCATGTCTGAGTTTCTCTTCAAAAGTAAGCCGTACCTTCAAGAGCATCATATGCCCTTCGTCCATATTGATTGTAACACGATTTTGGCACATGGAATCGGCTCGAATCGTTATGACACAGATAGTCTAGTAATCACCGCAGACGCACCCATGAACGGTCCTTTGACTTTAACACGTTTCGTCCGTAACATTGGTAGCGCCTGTTCAGCGTTATATTTCTCAAGAAGTTCTTCCGAAATCGCCGTCATTTCGCTTCCCGTATCAAGGATGGCGTCTACAAGCGTGCCACCTACGATCGGTTGCACTTCATAAGGAGCTTTTGTTTCATTTTCATGCATTAATGCCTCTATCGAGTCATAGGTTAACCTGGTAATGTGCTGGGCCTGCCTTTCCCATTGGTTTGCTACCGTAACTTTATTCTCCTCATTACTTTTAACACCTGTCATCGGAATGCTTTTGCATGAAGATATATGCCCATAATCTTTATTATTATGAGCAAGCAGTAAATGAAACAAAAGAAAAATTTGGAGTAGGAACTAAAATTAACGAAGAAGAAATAAAAAATTTGAGGTTTGCCGATGATATTGTAATTCTGTCAGAGGCAGCAAAGGACCTGGAAGAGCAGTTGAACAGAATGGACAGTGTCTTGAGAGGAGGATATAAGATGAACATCAACAAAAGCAAAAGGAGGATAATGGAATGTAGTCGAATTAAATCGGGTGATGCTGAGGGAATTAGATTAGGAAATGAGACACTTTCTATTAAGGGGCAAAATAGCTGATGATGGTTGAAGTAAAGACTGACAGTGGCAAGGAAAGCGTTTCTGAAGAAGAGAATTTTGTTAACATTGAGTATAAATTTAAGTGCCAGGAAGTCGTTTCTGAAAGTATTTGTATGGAGTACAGCCACGTATGGAAGTGAAACGTGGACGATAAATAGTTTAGACATGAAGAGAATATAAGCTTTCGAAATGTGGTGCTACAGAAGAATGCTGAAGGTTAGATGGGTAGACAACATAACTAATGAGGAGGTATTGAATAGAATTGGGGAGAAGAGACATTTGTGGCACAACTTGATTAGAAGAAGTTCGTAGGACATGTTCCTAGGCATCTAGGGATCGCCAATTTAATACTGGAGCCCAGCGTTGGGGGTAAAAATCGTAGAGGGAGACCAATAGATGAATAAACTAAGCAGATTCAGAAGGATGTAGGTTGCAGTAGGTACTGGGAGATGAAGAAGCTTGCACAGGATAGAGTAGCAGGGCGAGCTGCATCAAAACCAGTCTCTGGACTGAAGCCCACAACAACAACAATCTTTATTAAACGCCTCTATTACTTCTTCATACGTTCCTGTTCTATATATGTCATTTGCCTTGGGTATCAATACTGGTGTCGCCAATGGTGCATTTTCCTCTTGACATACCATTTCTCTCTCAGTTTGACATAAATGTGCTACATCCTTAACAATTTGTTCATCATCAGCTTTTGTATCGCTATTTTTATTAACTGTTAACAACTGTCGTTCCTCATCATCAGTCGATTCAAAGTCAATTGTTTCCCAGCATGCTCGTGTTTGTATCTGATCACCCCCTAAACCTACTTCACAATCTTGCTGATCAAACCTAAGTCTATTTACATGTTTAATTATAAAGTCAACTTGATTTGGCGATTGAATCATTTGTGACTGGTCTTCGTACTGCTCATTTCGTCAGTTCCATCTTTTACCCGGGTTTGGTGGCGTAAACTCGACTTCCTGCACCAGTTCATTTCGCGTGTTTTGCCCTGCTGAAGTCTGATTCTCCCAACCTTACTGCGTTCTAGGCAGCCCAATTACACCTGAAATAACTTGCGTTTTGTGGTGGAAAACTCCTAACCCTTCCTTCTTCGTTTGCACGGTGATCATATCGCGGATTATAGTTACCACCATCGTTTCTGGGAGCAAAGCCACAGTTATTACATGATCTCTGTGAGTTTCCAAACCCATAGCTATTACTATCCAATGAGCGATTACTATTCTTCCCCAAAACGATTACTTCTTCCTACATTATTATTGCCATTGTAAGAATTATTAAAGCCTAATCAGTTGCTATTATTCCCCCTACCTTTGGTGTTTCTCACTGCACATTGTTTCTTCGCGTCATCTTCACTGACCCCCTTGCCGTTGGTGGGGAGGCTTGCGTGCCTCAGCGATACAGATAGCCATACCGTAGGTGCAACCACAACGGAGGGGTATCTGTTGAGATGCCAGACAAACGTGTGGTTCCTGAAGAGGGGCAGCAGCCTTTTCAGTAGTTGCAGGGGCAACAGTCTCTATGATTGACTGATCTGGCCTTGTAACACTAACCAAAACAGCCTTGCTGTGCTGGTACTGCGAACGGCTGAAAGCAAGGGGAAACTACGGCCGTAATTTTTCCCGAGGGCATGAGCTTTACTGTATGATTAAATAATGATGGCGTCCTCTTGGGTAAAATATTCCGGAGGTAAAATAGTCCCCCATTCGGATCTCCGGGCGGGGACTACTCAAAAGGACGTCGTTATCAGGAGAAAGAAAACTGGCGTTCTACGGATCGGAGCGTGGAATGTCAGATCCCTTAATCGGGCAGGTAGGTTAGAAAATTTAAAAAGGGAAATGGATAGGTTAAAGTTAGATATAGTGGGAATTAGTGAAGTTCGGTGGCAGCAGGAACAAGACTTCTGGTAAGGGAAATACAGGGTTATAATCACAAAATCAAATAAGGGTAATGTAGGAGTAGGTTTAATAATGAATAGGAAAATAGGAATGCGGGTAAGCTACTACAAACAGCATAGTGAACGCATTATTGTGGCCAAGATAGATACGAAGCCCACACCTACCACAGTATTACAAGTTTACATGCCAACAAGTTCTGCAGATGACGAAGAAATTGAAGAAATGTATGATGAAATAAGAGAAATTCTTCAGATAGTGATGGGAGACGAAAATTTAATAGTCATGGGTGACTGCAATTCGTCAGTAGGAAAAGGGAGAGAAGGAAACGTAGTAGGTGAATATGGATTGGCGGTAAGAAATGAAAGAGGAAGCCGTCTGGTAGAATTTTGCACAGACCACAACTTAATCATACCTAACACTTGGTTCAAGAATCATAAAAGAAGGTTGTATACATGGAAGAAGCCTGGAGATATTGAAAGGTTTCAGATAGATTATATAATGGTAAGACAGAGATTTAGGAACCAGGTTTTAAATTGTAAGACATTTCCAGGGGCAGATGTGGACTCCGATCACAATCTGTTGATTATGAACTGTAGATTAAAACTGAAGAACCTGCAAAAAGGTGGGAATTTAAGGAGATGGGAC
Organism: Schistocerca nitens; assembly: GCF_023898315.1. Taxonomy (NCBI): domain Eukaryota; kingdom Metazoa; phylum Arthropoda; class Insecta; order Orthoptera; family Acrididae; genus Schistocerca; species Schistocerca nitens. Next base: position 67,878 of record NW_026045761.1, read on the forward strand.
CTGGATAAACTTACTAAACCAGAGGTTGTACAGAGTTTCAGGGAGAGCATAAGAGAACAATTGACAATAATGGGAGAAAGAAATACAGTAGAAGAAGAATGGGTAGCTTTGAGGGATGAAGTAGTGAAGGCAGCAGACGATCAAGTAGGTAAAAAGACGAGGGCCAATAGAAATCCTTGGGTAACAGAAGAAATATTGAATTTAATTGATGAATGGAGAAAATATAAAAATGCAGTAAATGAAGCAGGCAAAAAGGAATACAAACGTCTAAAAAATGAGATCGACAGGAAGTGAAAAATGGCTAAGCAGGGATGGCTAGAGGACAAATGTAAGGAAGTAGAGGCTTATCTCACTAGGGGTAATATAGATACTGCCTACCGGAAAATTAAAGAGACCTTTGGAGAAAAGAGGACCACTTGTATGAATATCAAGAGCTCAGATGGGAACCCAGTTCTAAGCAAAGAAGGGAAAGCAGAAAGGTGGAAGGAGTATATAGAGGGTCTATACAAGGGCGATGTACTTGAGGACAGTTTTATGGAAATGGAACAGGATGTAGATGAAGATGAAATTCCATTAGAACTACTGACAGCCTTGGGAGAACCAGTCCTGACAAAACTCCACCATCTGGTGAGCAAGATGTATCAGACAGGCGAAATACCCTCAGACTTCAAGAAGAATATAATAATTCCAATCCCAAAGACAGCAGGTGTTGACAGATGTGAAAATTACCGAACTATCGGTTTATTAGTCACGGCTGCAAAATACTTACGCGAATTCTTTACAGACGGATGGAAAAACTAGTAGAAGCCGACCTCGGGGAAGATCAGTTTGGATTCCGTAGAAATATCGGAACACGTGAGGCAATACTGACCCTACGACTTATCTTAGAAGCTAGATTAAGGAAAGGCAAACCTACGTGTCTAGCATTTGTAGACTTAGAGAAAGCTTTTGACAATGTTGACTCGAACACTCACTTTCAAATTCTGAAGGTGGCAGGGGTAAAATACAGGGAGCGAAGGGCTATTTACAATTTGTACAGAAACCAGATGGCAGTTATAAGAGTCGAGGGACATGAAAGGAAAGCAGTGGTTGGGAAGGGAGTGAGACAGGGTTGTAGCCTCTCCCCAATGTTATTCAATCTGTATATTGAGCAAGCAGTGAAAGAAACAAAAGAAAAATTCGGAGTAGGTATTAAAATCCATGGGGAAGAAATAAAAACTTTGAGGTTCGCCGATGACATTGTAATTTTGTCAGAGACAGCAAAGGACTTGGAAGAGCAGTTGAACGGAATGGATAGTGCCTTGAAAGGAGGATATAAGATGAACATCAACGAAAGCAAAACGAGGATAGTGGAATGTAGTCGAATTAAGTCGGGCGATGCTGAGGGAATTAGATTAGGAAATGAGACACTTAAAGTAGTAAAGGAGTTTTGCTATTTGGGGAGCAAAATAACTGATGATGGTCGAAGTAGAGAAGATATAAAATGTAGACTGGCAATGGCAAGGAAATCGTTTCTGAAGAAGAAAAATTTGTTAACATCGAGTATAGATTTAAGTGTCAGGAAGTCATTTCTGAAAGTATTTGTATGGAGTGTAGCCATGTATGAAAGTGAAACATGGACGATAACTAGTTTGGACAAGAAGAGAATAGAAGCTTTAGAAATGTAGTGCTACAGAATAAAACTGAAGATTAGATGGGTAGATCATGTAACTAATGAGGAGGTATTGAATAGGATTGGAGAGAAGAGAAGTTTGTGGTACAACTTGACTAGAAGAAGGGATCGGTTGGTAGGACATGTTCTGAGGCATCAAGGGATCACCAATTTAGTATTGGAGGGCAGCGTGGAGGGTAAAAATCGTAGAGGGCGACCAGTAGATGAATACACTAAACAGATACAGAAGGATGTAGGTTGCAGTAGGTACTGGGAGATGAAGAGGTTTGCACATCGAGAGCTGCATCAAACCAGTCTCAGGACTGAAGACCACAACAACAACATCTTCACTGAAGATGAATACAAGTTCTCTTAACATCCCTTTAAATGCCTGTATATTATCTCCTGCTCTGCCAACTAAAGATTGCTGGTAACGCAACAGTAACTTCATTGTGCACATACGTATCATTCCCATCACTGTATGGATTATCTAGACACTGATTCTTTATTGTCTTTTCTTAAAAAAATCTGATTGGCGTCTTTTCTCCCGAATTTTTGAATGACTCTTTTTGTAACAATTCATATTTTATCCTATTGTGGGTTTCGGTGGACCAGTATGGTTCCAAGAATGCAGATTTAAATTGTACATACGACTGACAGTTTGCAGCGACTCTTTGCACGGTTTCCGCTATTGCGCCGTCCATGTGACCACAAATGCAATCAAGTTTAGGGCTAAGTGGCCGACGCTCTGGTAAACCCATCTGGAATTGATGTATAAACGTGCGGAGGTTGTAAGTCGTAGCCGCTTTCCTTCTAATGTCGGAATTTTCTGACTGTCAAAAAGTGATCGTTGTCAAATTTTTCTATTGCACCATAAGGCGTTTGTGTTTTCGCAACCTGTTCCGTTCCCTTCAACTGCGTCATGTTTTCCTTTATTCGTCGTACCACACTCGGATATTGAGAATTTGGTATACGTGTCGCCGTAAATTGCTCTGTTGTCGAGTCAGTCGTAGGAGCGGCTGCCGCTCTATTGGAATGCGCGCAGATACCGCCTATCGCACCATTGTCTGCTTCGCTCACCTTTCCCAACTGTTCCCCTCCCACTTGCTTCTGTTTCGGTTCGACAGTACCGACGCAGCCTCTTGTGGACTCGCGAGTGGAACCTCATGACTTTCTTGTGTTTCCGCTGCTGCCACGGAAGACTGCATAACTCACTTGTTTATCTCTGGATTTTTTTCCACCACTATCTCGGATGATACTGGCGACTGCGTTGCCTCATTACTGCTTTCTGTACGGTTCTCTATACACTGCTTCAGTTCTGTACCAATTTGTCAATACTGCTGCTGATGTTTTCAATGTTTTAAATGCGTGTATCGAATCTTTTTAACGCGGCTCCGGTGACACGTTTTCTGACATTGAGTTCTTCCACGATCTGTTGCGCCTTACCAGACGTCTTACGTGCTAATCTATCAACTCGTTGGTTAATATTAGACACTGCATCATGCACCTGGTCAAGGTCAGCCATTAGCGATTGAATTAGGTTGAGCGAGTCTCTCGCCTCTTTCAGGATTTCAGTAAACTGTTCATTAACTTCCGTTCGCAACTTTTGCTGATCTTTGCGGACTTTTCCGAACCCAGCACTGATTTCGAATTTCCGACCGTTTAAGGCAGCATTTGTGGCCCATAACCCGGCATTTGTTTCAGTTTTTGAGTCTGCTGACGACAATAGTGGGTTGCTTTAATATTGCGAACACACCATCAGGCTCTTCGCCATCGTCACCAGTCACCATTTCGTGTAAATTTCGCCGCTCGCGTCTTTCACGTGACGTCTCACCGACCTCTGTGCATAGTGCGGGCGCACTTACACACGTTCCTTCCGTAGGAAACTGTCCAGTTTGATTCAGAATTACACAATTTGTTCAATATACCAAAGCTGCTCGACCTCTGAATAATCTTCTGGCCCACTAGACCCGTCATTTGTCCGTTTTTGTACCAATAGCGAAACTGCCACCATTGCCACCCTCTGCATTGTCACTTTCTTCGGTTTCGTGACTTTCCCTCGATACTTTTTGTTGTACGTCGATTTCTATCCTATCAAGATCTTCACTTTGCCCTGTATGCGATGTTCTCTTTCTTTCCGCCATCTCCGATCGTCCACCTAACCTCTGTCTTTCTCGATATGCGCGAGCCTGAGTTCTAGTCAGCATGAAGTTATACACTCCTGGAAATTGAAATAAGAACACCGTGAATTCATTGTCCCAGGAAGGGGAAACTTTATTGACACATTCCTGGGGTCAGATACATCACATGATCACACTGACAGAACCACAGGCACATAGACACAGGCAACAGAGCATGCACAATGTCGGCACTAGTACAGTGTATATCCATCTTTCGCAGCAATGCAGGCTGCTATTCTCCCATGGAGACGATCGTAGAGATGCTGGATGTAGTCCTGTGGAACGGCTTGCCATGCCATTTCCACCTGGCGCCTCAGTTGGACCAGCGTTCGTGCTGGACGTGCAGACCGCGTGAGACGACGCTTCATCCAGTCCCAAACATGCTCAATGGGGGACAGATCCGGAGATCTTGCTGGCCAGGGTAGTTGACTTACACCTTCTAGAGCACGTTGGATGGCACGGGATACATGCGGACGTGCATTGTCCTGTTGGAACAGCAAGTTCCCTTGCCGGTCTAGGAATGGTAGAACGATGGGTTCGATGACGGTTTGGATGTACCGTGCACTATTCAGTGTCCCCTCGACGATCACCAGTGGTGTACGGCCAGTGTAGGAGATCGCTCCCCACACCATGATGCCGGGTGTTGGCCCTGTGTGCCTCGGTCGTATGCAGTCCTGATTGTGGCGCTCACCTGCACGGCGACAAACACGCATACGACCATCATTGGCACCAAGGCAGAAGCAACTCTCATCGCTGAAGACGACACGTCTCCATTCGTCCCTCCATTCACGCCTGTCGCGACACCACTGGAGGCGGGCTGCACGATGTTGGGGCGTGAGCGGAAGACGGCCTAACGGTGTGCGGGACCGTAGCCCAGCTTCATGGAGACGGTTGCGAATGGTCCTCGCCGATACCCCAGGAGCAACAGTGTCCCTAATTTGCTGGGAAGTGGCGGTGCGGTCCCCTACGGCACTGCGTAGGATCCTACGGTCTTGGCGTGCATCCGTGCGTCGCTGCGGTCCGGTCCCAGGTCGACGGGCACGTGCACCTTCCGCCGACCACTGGTGATAACATCGATGTACTGTGGAGACCTCACGCCCCACGTGTTGAGCAACTCGGCGGTACGTCCACCCGGCCTCCCGCATGCCCACTATACGCCCTCGCTCAAAGTCCGTCAACTGCACATACGGTTCACGTCCACGCTGTCGCGGCATGCTACCAGTGTTAAAGACTGCGATGGAGCTCCGTATGCCACGGCAAACTGGCTGACACTGACGGCGGCGGTGCACAAATGCTGCGCAGCTAGCGCCCTTCGACGGCCAACACCGCGGTTCCTGGTGTGTCCGCTGTGCCGTGCGTGTGATCATTGCTTGTACAGCCCTCTCGCAGTGTCCGGAGCAAGTATGGTGGGTCTGACACACCGGTGTCAATGTGTTCTTTTTTCCATTTCCAGGAATGTATGACCTGACACGTCTCCAAAATATAATAGAAAGTTTCTTAGACTATGAACACATCATTAGCAATGCGATTCACCGTTTGTGGATATTCAAAACAACTCAACAACGCAGTGAATTACTTTGCATGAGCCAGGAAGGTCATGCACAAGCTACTTTTAGAGGAACACAAAGCTTTACTCATTAATGTAACTTTTTCTACTCTGTGTATCACACATTTATAGTATTCTAACCACTATGCAGACACATACATTCAGTAAACTTGTCACAAAAACAAAAATTTTCGTTTCTCCGTTTTTTCTGATACTAACTTGAATTTCTCTTGCTAATTTGACTAATTGCCATCCTGGCAGACCAATTGCTATCCTGGCAGTGTCGCCATTTCAGACAATCTGCTCCTTTTCTCTTCTGTCAGACATCAGCAGAAACGCCTGTGAGTGCATAAGCATCTATAGATAAAATGACTGCGGTAAGGAGTGGACCCTTATTCTATGACAGAGCTCAACGGTATTTAAGCTGCACACAAACTGGTTTTAATGCAGAATTATTGTCAAGGAAATACCCAAATTATCACGTTTCTTACCATAAGTTTCTTTACAAAATTTTTCTTACTACTACATTGTGAAGTTGGCCAATATTAAGACAAATCATCCGATTCCGGTTCTAAGTTCAGTACTATTTAAGATGACGATCAAGTCTATAGAGGATGGTTAGTTCTTTGTGACAAGCTGAGCAAAAGATTACTCAAGGTTGCTCGCGTTCGCAATGGATACGAGCTGGTGAACCACCAAGTTTACGCGTCTACTCGCAATATTTACCTTAGCTGCGATGAGCTGTCAGCCGCATGTCTGCTCTCGCCTTCTGAAATTCCTATAAAAGCTACTCAAAACCTTTGCTGTTTTATCAGCAGAAACTCTCCGATGTTTCTTGTAAGGCGAGAAAACATGCACTCATCCCTAGTCTTGAAATATGGCGATATGCACACGCATGTCTGGAGCAGCATGCATATTACAATGCCCTCTCAGTTCTGGCCAGTCATTTGTCTGCTGTTGGAGCTCAACGATGCTACAGCTAATATTTAGCTGAATGTCAGCCGCAGTGAACTCAGTGTTCACACAGAATTCCTCCTCTGCCTCGTACAGAGCGTTATGCACCATGTTCTATACTTGACGCCAGTTCAGAGGAGAGTCCTCGAAATTTTCGGTCTTGTCTCTCTCGTAGGAAAACTGTCCCCTACCTGGGTCTTTCATGCTCCACATCATGGCTTTTTCCGATCAATAGGAGAGTTCCTCTTGTTTTGTGGAAACTCTCTCTGCCAAGCACGAAGGGCCTACCATTAAACTGTGTCAAAATTTCAGCACTTTACTTCTTCCTAGTTCGTGCCAGCCAACTGGACATTTTGTGCCCACTCCAGATGCCTAAAAGTTACACGCGTACATCACATGATCGACTGCATCACTGGTTTGTTTGTATCGATCTGGAAATTCCCCAATGCAGTTTTCTAAAGCTTGTTTCTGTAGGTCTCCGGTGGCCTGCTACTTGCCCTCCCGGATGAGCCACCTGGCCCTTTCGTTGTCTCTCGCTGTGGGTCACTTTTAAGAGCTTTCCATCGTACTCCACCTGTGACGTGCCCGGAACGTCGCCCCTCACATTTGCTTCTGAAACAAAACATTTCTTCCAGCAGCTTGTTTCACATCTTGGTCATTGACATGCAGGCTATATGTTCGGTGTGTTGATACTGTCGATTAAGTGTCATCCCTTTGCATTGCATGCTGTACTTTTGTATAGGCAAATGTGCTCATTTTGGCCAAAGTACATATTCACCTTCTCGTTATGATGTATGTAAACTCTCATGTAAGGTGCGAAATTGACCTATGTTAATCTGCTACCGTACAACTGCAGGCGCCATTTTAATCTATTACGAGATGAAATTATTTTTTTATACCTGAATGTATCAATAATAAATTGGTAAGGCCCACCATTTTAATGAAAACAAACCATGTACAAAAGAAATATTGTAAACGTCGTGCACACTCCATAACTGTCCGTCCCCCTTAACGGTACGTTCCTCTGAGAAGGATATCGGGGCTGTGCAAGCCTCAGCTCAAAAAATGGCTCTGAGCACTGTGGGACTCAACTGCTGAGGTCATTAGTCCCCTAGAACTTAGAACTAGTTAAACATCACAAACATCCATGCCCTAGGCAGGATTCGAACCTGCGACCCTAGCGGTCTTGCGGTTCCAGACTGCAGCGCCTTTAACCGCACGGCCACTTCGGCCGGCTAAGCCTCAGCTCATGTTACGCCTCCAGTCACGACACCACCGACCGATCGTGGAAGTCTGTGCTGTGAATTTCTCCTCAGGTCTCACTCTGCTCAAGTACCAGGTGTGACGATTTTCCTCTTCTGTAGACCACAAACACCGAATCCACGAGACAGCAACTTTTTGTAATAGGTTAGAAGGTAGGCCTAGTTGGAAAGTTTCTTTTTTTTATGGAGATCATAAATTTGTTCGAGGTGTATCCTTGCACTGGGGTGCAGAACGTACTGTTCAGTACAGAATACGTGTCCTTTTCAGAAAAAATTGATGATACTGCGTATCGAAGAAAGCTTAAACAGATTGCAAAAGAGATAATATGGTAGATGCCTGAGTCATCACTGAATATTTGCGTTCATTTTCATTTCATTGTATCCCGCCGGACGTTCTGGCCGAGTGCTTTTAGGCGCTTCAGTCCGGAACCGCGCTGCTGCTACGGTCGCAGGTTCGAATCCTGCCTCGGGCATGGATACGATTGATGTCCTTACGTTAGTTAGATTTAATTAGTTCTAAGTCTAGGGGACTGATGACCTTAGATGTTGTCCCATAGTGCTTAGAGCCATTTGAACCATTTGAACCATTGTATCCCACAGGGCACAGCGGCTCCAAGTGGCACACCCTTGTCATTAGGGTTGTCTGCTAAGCAGGCGTCAAGGAGCGAGACGATGTACTGCCGGAAAAACCTTCGGTCTACAGGAGGCGGGAGGGGGGGAGGGGGGAGGGGGGAGGGGGGGAGGGGGGGGGGGAGGGGGAGGGCGGTATGGGACACGAGCGAAAATAGGGCGTTCTTCGGTACTGTTAGACCAGTTAACTCACCATGTGTACCACACGCCCGACAAGCAGAGTCCACTACAGAGCCAGACGGCACACAACGCCCAGCTTTCTTATTACAATTAGCGCAGACAGAGTGACTAGTCTCTGATGGCTATCACCCGTCCACCTTCCGTTTTAAAATTTTTATTTTTAAATTTCAGCTACTGTGTCTCGATTTGATTGCTGGCAATACCGCTCACAGTCTGGCCACAGTTCCAGAGCGCAGCTCTCCCGTTGAGCGTTACCGGCTGAGAGACGCCTCGGTAAAGTGCAGGTGCAGGGAGGCGTCACGTGCCGTCTCGGCCGTGAGAGGCGAAGGCCGCGGAGGAAACGCCTCCAGCTCTCTGTTGTCGCCTACCTGTTCGTCCCTCTCCTGCTATCCTGTATTCCCTTTGGTGGCAGTGCCAACCTCTAAATGGACAGCGGTTTCCCTAGGTGAATAAAAGACCCCAAGCGGCTTTACCAGACCTCCCTTCTTTTCTTCCATGGGCCAACTAACCTGGATGTCTACTTCAGAACACACTCTCACCGTCCTGCACAGTGATTGGACTTTGAAGAATTTCTTGGAGGAGTCTATCATCCGTATTAAGACTTTGATTCAGCATGAAGTAAAAGGAAACTAACATTAGGGTAAGGGACCTATGCATTCAACAAATACGGAAGTAAAACTCTATCTACAAACTCGACAGATAATCCTAAGAAGCTTCAATAAACGGATCGATGTCATCTGTCCAGACTATCTGAAATAATTTGCGCCAGTCTCTAGAGGAGCCAAGCGTTCCTACTCATTAGGAAAAAGCACAGGTAATTCCCATTTTAATAAGGGTCATCGAACAGACGCACAAAATTATAGCCCATTATCTCTGACGTCTGTGTGTTGTAGAATTTTGGAACATTTCTTGTGCTCGCGTATTATGAAATTTCTGGAGACCGAAAATCTTCACTGTAGAAACCAGCACGGACTCCGAAAACAACGAATGTCTGAAGCCCTGCTCGTTGTGTTCGTCAACGAGACTCGGAAAACAACATAGACAGGCGCCCAGGTACATGTCACTTTCTTCAACTTCCGGAATGCATTCGATACAGTTCCACATTGGCTACCTAATGAACAAAATAAGAGTGTGTGTAACATTAGACCGATTGCAATACTGTACACACAAGTATCTGACAAACAAAACATAGCTTTCTTGTCCTGTGCACCGTAGCGAGAGGACCAGGTTTGTTTTAAACAATTGCAAATTAGGTTCTGGATTGTTAACAACAATTTTCTCTACAGATCAGTTGCATGGGCCTAATCAACTATACTCTTTAGTGAAAGAACAAGCTCTTTTGCAAACAATGAAAATGATATTCAATTTACATTACGGTTAATTGTTAACAATAATTTCTTTTTTGCAATATACTTTAGCAATGTTTTTGTCTATTTATTAACAATAATTTTTCAATGTTTTCTTTAAATTTACGGCTTCTTTACAAATATTTGCAAAGTTTACGAAGTTAATTTACAGTAAACATTGTTTTATTCTATACATATACACATTTTTAAAATCTAATACTGTCAGGTACATACATACAGAGATACAATGTACACTGTACAGATTTTTCAGTCTGTTATAGAACATGTATAACACAGAGCACATGGCGGCTAGCAGCAACCCAGCTGAAGAAATCCACACACACACATACGCATGAAGACTTACATATACACTGTATACACACACTTGGACGTGTACGTAGTACACACAATATAGGCAATTTGCACGTACACCTACTGTGTAGTGAACCAACCCAGGCAACTATACGCATACATACAGCTATGACAAACAGTTCGTGCAACTGTTCTGCATACACTTAAACGCGTTACAAATAAATAATCACTCCGAAATTCAGCCATTCAATAAATAGTGTGAATCATTCGCCGACTTCCAGCTGCAGTGCAGTGCATGCCTGGTGACTTCCTAAACGAAACAGTACTCGGCGTAGCAGGCGCGGGTGCCTGCCAGCGCTCTCCTTTTAACAAACAGGCGCTTGTCGCAGCCTCGTACCGCGAGAGCCTCTGAGGCCACATCGCGCCGGCATCTGTACGGTGTGCGTCCACCTGTGCCCCACAAAGCCCGCTCTGAGATCCACTCGCATCGTCTTTCATCACGCCGATAATGTTCTCGTTTTGAAGTATTATGCCTTAAGGATTATGTCAAGACTTGTCGAATGCTTCGGGACAGTACCTAATCACTTCGTATGGGTCGCAGCTTTTAACCCAGTAGAAGAAATTATCTGTGTCTATATAAAGTACTTTGGGATCAACGATGCTTGGCTACGCAGCCTCATAGCGAAATCGGTACATGTGGAGTTTGGAGATATTCATAATCCACATACCGACGCAGGCTTCGTGAAATGCACTGAAATCTTTCTCATCTGCACAGCGACTAGTCCTTCATTAAAGGTAGTGGCCCACTTAAAATTTGGGCTGGTGATATATTCTCTTTCTATCGCAATGGTAAAGTAAATGAATTTCACGGTGCATTCTTACATTTTTCATGGTTCTTCCGAAAACAAAATTATACATTAATTTATAATAATCCTTTTCGAAATAACACGTCGCGAGAGCTCTCTTCTACATTTTTACATCAATGCAGTCCTTCAACCAGGGACGCTGCTTGTAGAAGGTGATGCCGGTGACGCTAATAAGTTTCATCCCCAAATTGAGACATTGCTGAGGGTTTTTGTAGCGCAGAATGCATCTCTGGTGATTCGAGTGCATTGTCATCCGCCTGGACAGGCAACAACTGTGGTGGACTAGGCGCTCCGAACACAGTGGCAAGTCGATACACACGTCGTGCAAATTATTAGACTGTTCCGTGTCTGCCTCTATGACATATCCTTCACCAGAATCCGTAGACATATCTCGAATCTTTTTCTCCAATCTGGCGATTTCCTCTTTGGACAGTCATTGGAATCTTTCAATCAGCAGAGATTACTGTACGGAGATTGTTGCACGACATGCCCGTGGACGTTTTTTTACATCCAAGTAAAGAATGTAACACAAATTGTCAGATGGCTTGTACTCCTCCACCCTCATTCATATTCGCGTACTTGTACATGCACTGGCCAAGTCCCCCACGAATCCTGCATTCGGAAAAAGAGTAACATGTCTACATAAGCCAACAGTTCAATGCTGACACGTATTCCTTTTAAAATTTTTTACATTGTTTCCCATCAAAGCCCTGGTGCGGCCTAATAGAAGGTAGGATCCAGAGTATATGTGCCCGGAGTTTCTCAAAGATGTCTGTCAGAAGGCATTCGTCGGTGTTCATTTATTATCTAGCATATTCCCCCAGTTGAACTCTGCCAAACATTCATCGGATGTCCACATTCCGCACCTGTTATAGCGGTGTCCGTGAGTTTACTGGAGAATACGGTTATGTCGGGCAACAAGATTTCTTTAATTTCCTCCTTCGACCTCAGTTAATAGTAAGGAAAAGATCCCATTCTTCGTCACGAGCAGAAATTGTGCATCCTCAGGATATGCAGCCCTGGTGATATGCATAGACTCCTGACGCAGCATCTCAGCACGTTTCTGAAGAAATGTAGTGAATCCAGGAAGCGGAGCATTATTTTTGGAGTGATTCGCTTGGAAAATGAAATTAAGTTTTCAACTTTTTCATGTATCACCTCTTAAGCCGAAGTGAGACGAGTGATTAACACGGAAGTGAGCGTCATACCTGCTCATATTATGGAAGAAGTTGGGTATGTGTCATGGCAGTTGGTATTACAAGTTGCATGTGCTGTGGGATACACCACAGAACTTTCCCATAGATGAGAATTATCTCATTGGAGTTTCCGCTTTGCTGTTCAATGGCAGTTCACAAATATAACCGTCAACCGCTTGCTCGTATAAGCCATCATTCAATAGCGAGTTGGTCATGGCGATTTTGTGTGGTAAGTGTAATCCACTTACCCTGCACGATTTTTTAGCTCAGAGGGCAACCAGATTACGGGATTATCCCTGATGTATGAATCGGAATGACTGGCGCTAGAGTCATACAAGTATGCAGATTGATAGACTGCCATACATAGTACGTTCTGTCCAGTAATGGTAGTATGAAAGACAGTATTCCACTTAAAGTCAGCATCTATGATAATGGAAGAGGGTGTTGATGAAAGGTGCTTTTAAGCTTGAAGAACTTCTTTTCCCCATAGGCATTTCCGCATCTATCAGAAAGGAGCATTCTTAGACCTTCACTCATAGTAAAAGAGTTGAGGCATCTATGACAAAAATATTGTGCACCATGATGTTTTGACAATTGAAACGGAATTAAGAACACCATGAAACTTCCTGGTAGATTAAAACTGTGCACCCAGGCGAGACTCGAACTGAGGACCTTTGCCTTTCGCTGGCAAGTGCTTTACCGACTGAACTATCCCATCATGACACATGACCCGTCCTCACAACTTTCCTTCCACCAGTACCTCGTCTTCTACCTTCCAAACTTCACAGAAGCTCTCCTGCGGAACTTGTAGGACTAGCACTACTGGAAGGAAGGATATTGCGGAGAGAAGGCTTAGCCACAACCTCGGGGATGTTTTCAGAATGAAATTTTTACTCTGCAGCTGAAGCTTCCTGGTAGATTAAAACTGTGTGCCGGATTGAGATCCGAACACAGCACCTTGCCTTTCACGGGCAAGAGCGCTACCGATATTCTTTTCTTTTTAATCACATTTAATTCGTTACTGCTCGTTGGATTTGTTCGGGGCGGACGTCGCATGACACCCGTTGAAGTTCGTTGTTGATCTATTCACTCAGTTTTTTTATTTTTATTATTATTATTATAGGTGCCAGCTAACCCTCTGACAGAACACGCTGAGCTACCATACAGGCAAACTGAGCTACCCAAGCACGATATACAGTCCGCCCTCACAGCTTTACTTCCGCCAGCACCTCGTCTCCCAGTTTCCAAACATCACAGAAGATCTTCTCCTGCGAGTAAGAGAATGACTTTTACATCCCACGTTAGGAATGTATACCTGTTATTCCTATTTGCAGATTACATCACCATCACGAGCTATTCCTGATTACGTTCCTATTGTTACAGATATAACTGAATTCGTTAGTGGGCAGATCTTCCTTACTGCAGCCATGAATTTATCAGTCATTGAACGTATATTCTCAAGACATTACTTTTCAAAAATCCAAATCTTAATGTGGTGGGACGCTCGTATACTGAGAAGTAGACGAAAGAAGGAAAATTAAATACAACAACAACACAAATGGTCGTTAATATATTGTAAAGACCCAGCTACGCTCATTCTTGTATTTCCACCTAAAATATTAATGTCTTAAATTAAATATTGATTTAAAATCTTTGCTGAGTGATGGGAAAAGGTCGGCAAGTGGGGAAAAATACTTTTTATTAATGATCTGTGGAAAAATTTGTCACATATCTTCGACAAAGAACTTTCGAGTTGCTACCAGGCTTCAAATTCCGGGAAATGCAGTCCCGGAGAAGCATGAGACTATCATCTAGGAGACACGGCGTCTTTACCTCGCCAGTGTCACGAAAAAAACAAGATGTAACAGTCAGTCGTAGCACAGTATCCATTTCTGACTGAGTTGTGACTGAGGTGTGCGGTGTTTATATTTGTCCGAATTATTGTATTGTAGTTAAAATTGAAATTTTGAAAGAGAGGAAGTTTAATTCTACGAGACACAGTGCATTGTATTCTATTCCTTTTCTGCAGTTCTTAGTTTCCTTTAGAAAACGAAATTAAGTGAAAGGGACACTATTTTACTTTCAATCAAGTTGCGGAGTATGTAGTTTTTTCTTTACTTGCTGTGTGAAGTTGGTTATTCCATACTCACCATTCTTTGGAACTTAGACATAGTCGGGCTGGCGGAACATTGTTGATAGCGGTCATACACGTGTTCTGCGGCCCAGTCATGATTTTATGCTAGTGTATTAATATTCTCATAGGATTTTTCTTTTAGGCCCCGTATAGCGCTGGCTCACCAGAGACAAGCTATAAAAACTTTAACTTTAGGGCTTGAGTTACAACCCTTAGCCAATATTTTAGAAACGGAGCGGCCATGATACACTTATACGAGATAGAGCTTGCATGACACTGCATCGTTCAGACTGATTGTTCCGGAGACGATAAGTGCTCAAGCAGCATAACTAGAGTCCACATTTTCATGCACTATCAAATAGCAAGACATGCATACATGCAGTATCATATCACTAAATACGCACATTAAGGCAGAAAAACAATAAAACGTCCGGTATCAAAATTCAAATACATAATGAATTGTATTTTATTCTAAAAGAATATACAACAGCCTATAACTCCAAATCTTCTTCACTTAAGCTCATGCGTCTATCAGACAAAATAATTTTTACATATAAAACGACATCTCTAGGTCACGAGAAGTGGCAGGTGCATACTTCAGTAAAGGAATTTTGGAAAAAGTCAGGTGACGCTGAAAGTCTTTTATATTTTTGCCACAAGATATTTTCTGTCAACTTCATAAACGGGAAAGTGGGATTTGGTGCCATAACTCTGGTCATCTTATCTTTTGCTGCAATGTCCACCAGTTCTCTTCCCGGAGTGTGACTCTCGGCACATCCCTGACATTTAGGAAACGCTTAGAACCAACAGGACATAAGGCAAAAAGCGAGAAATGACATATTAAGGAAAGTGGCTAGTGCTGGCTGGGGATCTAATGCAAACATCTTAACAACTGCAACACAAGCACTTGTGTATGACGTCCAGAAATACAGGAATGGATGAAATTCAAAAGAGACAGAGACTTCCCAATTCTCGGAACAGTCAACAACTTAGTCTCCCCCACCCACCCAATCTGGGTAAACACTGACCAATTCGCCCCAGAAAGGTATAATCTCAGAGATGAATGCAGGAATCATTGGACGTCCATCCATAGTCCTAAGCAGTTACGCAACATACATCGACCATCCAACCGCCGCGAGCCAACTAACCAAGAAACATATGTAGTTCCTCAATAGGATCATAAACCGCCACGACCTGACCAAAACAAAGTGGAAAATTAATTATGATCACCAATGCGACTGAGGAACATCGTGACAAACTCTGGAGCATATTTTGCACGACTGCCCAACAGGTAAATTCATGGGCACCTGTAAAGACTTCGTAAACGTAACACCTGCAGCATTTAACTGGCTGGAGTCTTTGGATAGCCAGTTATGATGGAAAATGGATCTACTTTTCTTTGCTGCTGATGGTTCTCCAGCTTTCATTGTTACCTGTATGTACTCTCTCTCTCTCTCTCTCTCACACACACATATTGTTACGGCGTAAAGTCACTGCCGGAACTCCAGTCTGGAATGACAGAGAAGAGGCGGCTGTGAGAAGAGGCCAGCCACTCGCTCGCTGACTGACCTCCCTCCAGGACGACAACGAGACATCAGCGGCCCTAAGTGTAGAGGACATAAGCGCCGCGCCCGGCTGGTGGAACCCACTTCTATAGCGGCGTCAACGTTAGCCACTTCATTAGGAATTTCTATGTAGCACAGACTTGTGTTTGGCTATTCTGAAGAAGACTGATTATCTTGTATGTCGCCCTTTGTCTGCAACACATCTATCATAGGTAAGTATTGCAATAAAACTCATTAATGCGAGTTGTTTCATTGTTTGTCTAGCAAACCGAGTATACAAGAATTGTAGACACAACACACTGACGACGAGGATGGGACAGCACAGCGACAATGTGTTAACAGAGCCAACCGCTGGCACAGATTGTCTCTGTTCTTTGTAGTGGGCTTTTGGGTTTTGCTGGTGCCTTAATTCTACCTTGTCTTTTATTTGCATGGGTGTGTGTACCTGTTTTAACAGTGTCTCTTATAGTGTTTTTTCTATTCAGTGTTTTCAGGTGGGTGTTGCAGAAATTTTCTTTGTTTGTGTCCTAATTTTTATTGCTTCCGTTGTCTGTTTATTGCACTTGCATATTCCAAAATGAGCTACCCACCTCTCCCACCCACTGCTCAGACGCGTCAGCCTCAAGTGATAGATGCAAAGCAGCTAACACAGATGTTTCAGTTTCAGACGCAGCATATTGCAACCCTTCTAAACACGGTGCATCAGTTACTGGAGAACAAATCAACACCAACTGTAGCTCCGAGTGCCATACCGCATTTTCGCCAGTTTAACTAAAAAGAAGAGGAATGAGTTGAGTGGTTGCAACAATATGAAGCCCACATCATTGCTCACAAAGCATCAGGTACTGTGAAACCACGTTACCTTTTGTCAACTGGCCGAGCGGTTCTAGGCGCCTCAGTCCGGAACCGCGCGACTGAATCCTGCCTCGGGATTGGATGTGTGTGACGTCCTTAGGTTAGTTAGGTTTAAGTAGTTCTAAGTTCTAGGCGACTGGTGACCTCAGATGTTAAGTCCCATAGTGCTCAGAGCCATCTGAACCATTTTTTGTCAACGACTGGAAGTACAGTCTTTCGCCCCACTCAGAAATCGTTCCCTAACTTTACTCCTACTGAACTTTCCCGTGATCAGGTTGTAGGTTCTCTCACTAACTATTATGACCAACAAGTGGATGTAGTGGCAGCTAGGGACCAATTCTTTCGTTTATAAAAAGGTCAGAACAAACTTATCGGGAGTGGGTAACAGATTTGCAGGGCATGACGACGAAATGCAAATTCAAATGTGCTTGTGCTGCTGTATATTCAGATGTTATGTTGCGTGATGTGATAGTGTACAATGTAACTGATGTCAGACGTGGAGAACAGATTTTTAAGTCAGATCCATCACCTCATCACGTAGTGCAAGTTCTAGATCAGTATGATTAATGTGCCGTGTTGGCCGATAAATTTGAACAGCGACAAAATCGTCGAGTTGACTCGTCCTTTGCTCACGACCAGCCCAGTACGCAGAAACAGCACGCATGCGCCACGCTGCGCGAACATTTCTCTACACAGGTGCACATCGGTGAATAGAATTACGTCATGCCCACTCACAAAAATCTAGTCACCAGGCCAACGTGATCAATGCACTGTCTCGTTGCAGAGCCGTCGGCGTTATACCGAAGTTTCTGAAGATAAAGCGACTGTTCTATTCGGGAAAGGCACAACGCATTTTCAAACGGACTGAGGAGGCTTTACTACGAGAGCGCATTCAGCAGACCCGACGGGACGTGGCAAGCACAAACTGCAAGTTAATGGCTCTCCATATCATTATCAGTAATAAACTGTGCAGCGATGACGCGGATGAAATTGATAGACTACTGCGTGATACCATGGGGAAGCGTATGTTGACAACGTCCAGTAGACAGAAGAAGAAGTTTGATAATTTGCTACCTAATCAGACTGTTCGGCATTTAGACTTTTCCCGGACCGTTATCAATTTGTCCAAATGTTCGTTATCTGACAGTGAGACATCTGTGCCTGCCAAGGGAGAAAATTTTGCTGTTAGTCCGCGTTTTGTTCCCACGGAAGAAATTATAGCCAGTGTAGAAGCAGGAATTCGCAGTGTGGATTCTGTAACAGCTGAAGAAATCCGTATAGAAACAGTGAGAATATTAGCCAATGCAAAACCGCCGAAAAGTAATATAACTGTGGGTGAGAGAAGAGCTTTAAAACTCCTGAATGAAGACGATAGTATTTTGATTCTCCCAGTTGACAAGGGAAGCGCAACGGTGGTTATGGATATGGCCGACTATCGGAGTAAAATTACTGATCTACTGGATCCGCAAGCATATAGGAAGCTGAATAAGGACCCCACTAATAACGTTCTTAGAACTGTGTCGCGGTTGATAAAAAAGTCCTCCAATGAAGAGAGTGCACAGAAAGGTCTCTGCAATTCGGTTGCGCTACCACCGAGGCTTTATGGATTGCCCAAAATTCATAAAGAAAATGTGCCGTTAAGACCGATACTAAGTGCCATTGGTTCGCCCACCTACTCGTTAGTCAAGTTTTTGACTACGCTGTTAAAACCACATGTGGGCCGTTCGGGCTCTTATATAAAGGATTCGACACATTTTATCAGCAGATTGAATGGCATAGTGGTCCCGCCGGAGGACATATTGGTCAGCTTCGATGTGGTATCGCTGTTTACCATGGTTCCACTTAATGATGTATTGGAACAGCTGGATCGAATTTTTCCTATGAACAAACGGATGGCGTGGCTATGGGAAGCCCCCTAAGTCCCGTAATTGCAAACTTCTTTATGGAGAAATTCGAAGAACAGGCCTTAGGTACTGCCAGCAAAAAACCAAATGAATGGTTCCGATACGTGGATGACACGTTTGTGCTGTGGAGACATGGCAGGGAGGAACTAAGCCGGTTCCACGAACATCTGAATAGTATAAACCCGGGAATTCAGTTTACAATGGAGGCGGAGGTAGACGGCAAATTACATTTCCTCGATGTGCTTGTTTTTAGAAACGAAAATGGTAGTTTGGGCCACTCAGTGTACCGCAAACCCACGCACACGGACCGTTATTTGCACCGGGATTCGAACCACCACCCACAACAGAAGCGGGGTGTTATCAAGACGTTAGCGGACGTTGCTCGACGCTGAGATGGAACATCTCCACAATGGACTAATGAAGAACGGTTATTCGTCCGCCGAAATAAAACGTGCGTTGAGGCAGCCACGCAGAAATCATAGTGACGTACAGGCTACTGCAAAATCTAAGGTTTTCCTGCCGTTTGTTAAAAATATGACGGAAAGAATAGGGAGGATCTTGACGAAGCGGAATATTACCGTAATTTACAAGCCCACCAGGAAGATTCAGGAATACCTTAAGCCTGCCAAGGACGCTCGCAAACCATTGGAAAAAGCTGGAGTGTATAGGATCCCATGCAGCTGTGGAGATGTTTATGTGGGTACCACTAAAAGAACTGTTTCAAAACGTTTGGAAGAGCACAAGGGCAATTTTAGAAGAGGAGAAACGGAACGATCAGCTGTTGCGGAGCATGCTTTCCACTCAGGGAACCACCATATTCGTTTCGAGGAGACGCAAGTGCTAGCGGCCAAAAGCGGATATTATGAAAGGCTCTACAGGGAGGCAATCGAAATCGCCAAACACCCTAATAATTTCAATTGAAAGGTGGAGGGCGTGAAATCAAACGGTATATTTATGCTGGTGTTGAAGAAGATGTGTACCAACTGTCCACTACTGGGTGATGGCAACGGCGATCGACGGCAACGGACAGCGGCCAATTGCACTGACGGTTTCGAAACACGTGACGTCACGCCTCGGCGCGGGAGCGCGCGGACACGGAATTTAGCGGCAGTCAGTAGCAAGCCAGTGGGTGTGTTGGACCCTCCATCGAGCTATAGACCCCCTAGAAGATGTCCTCCGCAGACGGGGACGAAACGTTGGGAATTGACACAGAATTCATCAACCGACCACGGCATAACACAGCCCGGATAATTATAATGGACATGACATTTCCGGCCGTGGAAGTCTACATTTTAGTATCAATGCAGTGTATTCAAAGCCTGAAGCAGACGTTAGCAAAACTCGCAAGAATATAGTGTCTTCAGTGCTACGCCGGTCCAACAAACTTTCCGGGTTTCCGGGTTCGATTCCCGGCGGGGTCAGGGATTTTCTCTGCCTCGTGATGACTGGGTGTTGTGTGATGTCCTTAGGTTAGTTAGGTTTAAGTAGTTCTAAGTTCTAGGGGACTGATGATAGATGTTAAGTCCCATAGCGCTCAGAGCCATTTGAACCATTTGAACCAACCAATTTTATGTTCATTTACATCTTCGTGTGAAATTTCAGTTGGACATGGGTGCCTCTGTTACACTTCTGAATCGTAACGCATATGAATTGTCAGGCTCTCCACGCCTGCCTAAACCTAGCACGCACCTGTCGGCTTATAGTGGACAAGACACTCCTGTATGTAAATAAGTTATACGGAACTGCAACCAGTCACTTTTTTGAATAATTATGTTTTATTCCATGAACCGGTTTTCGAACCCTTTCAGGTTCATCTTCAGATGGTTTCAGGAAGTTACATCATTACTGGTAGTAGCATAATGCTGGGTGCTGGCTTGCGACAGTTTAGGTGGCTTTTCCGGTTAGTGTCCATCTGTCTGCCTCCATTTTGATGTACAGTAGTTATATAAGGACACACACTTCCACACAAACATGTTGTAAAGCGCATTCTGGATGCTGGAAAAGTCTCGCTGTCAAAGTGTAAATTAATATAGTTTGTGTGGAAGTGTGTGTCCTTATATAACTCAAATAATAATAAAAGTCAATTCTTGATTCTTCTTCAGGTCCGGTGTCGAAGTTCTAAGATCCTTCAAAAAATTTCTTGCTATCATTATGCGAGTTGGCCTTTAATGTCTCGAAACGCCAGTTCACAATCTTCGGTGCATTGCCATGGCACGTCCTTCCGCAGAAGTCGGTTTAATGTTTCGGAATTCATGGCTTGATTCTTTATGAAACGACGGAAGAACTACGCCATTCCTACGAATCCCTTCAGTTGTCTCTTATTCCGTGGAGATGGAAAATTTCTAATTGCACTTATCTTCTTCTCAGTCGGCAGAATACCTTTTGCAACAGTCATATGCCCCAAGAACTTAATCTGTGGTAATGTAAAGTGAGACTTCTGTAGGTTTACTGTAATTCCTGTCTTCTTGAAGACATCAAAAATCCTTTCCAGAGTATGTAAATGCTCTTCCCATGCCTTCTGGCTATTAATAAATCGTCGACGAATACAGTTATGCGACTTCGCAATTCTGGCCCAAGAGCATAATCCAACGCTGAAATGAATATTCCGGCACTGATATTGAGTCCGAACGGGACAACGTTAAATTGGTAACTTCTACCTGCATAGATGAATGCCGTATATTTCCTAGATTCTTCATTCATGGGGACTTGCCAATAAGAACTTCTCAGATCGACACTAGTCAAGTACGAAACATCTTGAAAATTTTGAATTAACTCATCAATATTTTCCGGATGGGTTCTCACAGGTACTATTATTTTATTGCTCTCTCTCGCATCAAGAACTAATCTTACGTTGCTTCCAGGTTTTGGAACGGCTAGCAATGGGGAACAATATGGATTCGTTGATGGCTCAATCAGGTCCCATTTTAGCATTCTATTTATCTCCTTTTGAACAGATTGTTTTAATCGCCAGGGGATCGGATAGTTCGTGTGACAGTAAGTTTGATGTGGCTTTACTTGCAGATGGCAAATATACCCTCTGATAATTCCCGGCATCAAAAATCTCTTCATAAGTCGCTAACTGGCTTTAAGTATTGTTGTTTGATTTGATGTCTTCATTCTGCATCGAATTATTTGAAAAATCCTTCCAACGACCGTTTCTAGTATCAATTAATTGAATGGTGGCACCGCGACAATATTTCTTATACACCATCTCCTTTCTATTTAAGTCCAGTGCTATCTCTCCTCCATTTATTCTAAATTTAACTTTCCCTTCCGAAAAATCAATCTTACAATTGTACTCCTGCATACTCCCAATACAAGAATACAATCCACTAACAATTGGGTTTGTACTTTGACATTGGGAGAGCGTGCTCCTACAGCTCCGATGATTTTACAGTTTTGTACTGGGAAAATTGGTACCTTCCTCTTCTTAACAATTCTCCTAAAAAGATCGCCTGAGATGACATTGGCGGAATCGGCGTTGTCTAGTATTACATTCGTTGGATTCTCTTCTATTTCGACAAATACCTCCGATACAGGAACACTCGATCTTTCATTCTGACACACTGTTAAATCTTTCGTCAACTCTTCAGTCATTATATCATAACATTTGCACTTTTACTGACTCGCCCCTAACAAATCCCCTGACCGCTCCTCCGGCGCACGATTCGGTCACGATTAGTTTGACTGATTTGTATTACGATTGCTATTTGTATCGTCAATTATTTCACTAATGATCGGTTGTTGTGGTGAGTCGTGATTCCATTCTGTCTATTGAGGTGAATTTGGTCGGTATTGCCTCGATTGGTTCGTGTAGTTATTGTTATTATTCTGCGGCTGTTGGTAGAACTGTCTTGCATTCCCATACATAGCATTAAATCGATTAAAATTTCTGTTGTTCCTGAAACTGCCCCTCGCGGCACTGTTATTGAAATTTCCATTATAATAATAATTGTTGTTTCCATTTAATCCATTTCTAAGTCTTCACAGATAAGATGGTTGGTCGTGATTATTATGACTGTTACTGTTATTGCCATTTGCGTTCCTGGTGTAGCTCAGATTTGCTTCAATCGGTCTTATTTGATGGAACATTTCTCTTGATCTTTGATCGTCCTCCTCAATTAAATCAATGTGATCAAGAGTGGTCATAAACGAGTCATTTATGTACAGAAGCTGGCTCCTTATATTCGTAGGTAATCTGGATTTAAGTATTCTGAGAATGTCAGGTAAAGGAATTGGTACGTCCCAGTATAATGATTTGTTAATATATCTCTCAAAATATTTCTTTAGGGATCCTCTAGAGAATGAGAAAGGCTCAGGATATAACACTTCCTGCCTTAGTCTTTCTTGTATTCCAGCAGACCAGTATTTTGATAGAAAAGCCTGCTCAAATTCTTTATATACTTTACAGGAGGATATTTGCTCAGATGCCCACAATGATCCTGATCCTTGAATATATCCTGACACAAAACTAATCTTTTGCCATTATGTCCAAGATCGTGGAAATAAACCTCTAAAGCTTCTAATGAAAACTACAGGATGAACATTCCTTTTATCAGGATTAAAGATTTGGAATTGTCTTTGTTTAATCATTTTTTCTTCTACCGCACTACGATTCCAAAAATCATCCTGTTCAAAATCTTCACAGTGACAATCTGGTAAATCAACTCTAACCTGTGACGTTATACTTCTGTCTGCATCTGACCTTGACGTTGACGGAACGTCACACATAGATTGAGAATTTTGTTTCTTGCTTCGCGTGGTTTCCAAATCCTCCTGCGAGAGATTTAACGATTTTTCAATATTCTCCTTCCAACGCGAAAATTCCTCACCAAGTTGGTCACGGACTTCCTTCAATCCTTTGTTAAAGAAATTTTCTTCGTAACTATCAGAACTACTTTCACTGTTTCTTCGATCTTTTCAGAAGAAAAATTCTGGCGTTCTAATGTTATTTCTGAAAATTTTCCGGTAAGTACATTGATTCTATGTTCAACATTCGTCTGGTTTTCCTTGGCTTCTTTAGATTGTCTTGTGATTCTATTATTTCAGGTATCACAGCTACGGCACACTGCATGTCCTCTTGTGCTTGTATTCATTGGGAAACAACTTCGACTTGTTTTTGTATCGTGTCTATCTTGACAGATACATATTCGGTTAGTTCTGCCTTTAATTTACTGGTAGTTTCTTGACATTGCTGACGGACCTGCTCAATTTGAGCAATGAGATTTTGTTCGGTTCTTTCTGCCTGTTCTTTTATTTCCTGTGTCTTGGTATTTACCCTGTGATGTAGTTCATTAAAGCTTTCTCGTACTTGATTCTGTGATTTTGTTTGATTTTCACTTAACTTATTATGCAGGTCAGCCTGTACTGCTGATACTCCTTATAATTCTCGTTTGACTTCGGCTTGCCCTTCTGCTAAGACGGATAGCTGCTGCATAATCACAATTAACGGGTCCACAACATTTTGATCTAGTCTCGTACGAACATTGTCTGAACCAGCGGGGGTTTCTATATTGCTACCGCTATCCACAACAGTCTCCGAATTGCTCTCTGTGGCCTCTGCTTCGGCGCAAACAGCTGAAGGCTGTTGCACGTCTTGTTGCTGATCCATGGACATTTTATATGCAGCTCTAGTTAATCCCATGAAATAATTATCTATCACAGTTTATAAATCACTGAATATTGTTTCAAAATTAATCTCTTAACCAAGTTTAACGTTCTGATTAATTCACTGAGGTAGTCAAGTTAAATGATCACACACGAAATAATAATCACACAACATTAAAATTCTACAAGCTAACTACTCTCTGAAAAACTTCTTTCCAAGATACTTCAAATTCTAATTTAACTACAAAATAAAAAATTGGTTTGTTCTGGCCTGTATCAGGAGTGCAATTCTTGTCTAGTAGGTGAAACCTTTCCTGTCGGAAAACTTTACTGTCAGCACAGGATATCTCTGCAGCTTAGTTCCAGCTCGTTCTCGTAGTTTATCATGAAATAGAAAATACATGTATTACAGAACAATGCAAGAGGGTCCTGTCACAATGGCGCCAATATAATTTTAATTAATATTGTGTTTGTACTGGTTGCTGGTGAGGAGGAAAGTTAGTTATTAGTATTTTATTAACGAGCTCATTCATAAGCAGCCACATCACAGTCATCACAGTCGCTCAAGAAAGTTATAATTAAACTTTACTTGTTTAATCAGAATCGGACGATGACTCTCCTTGTCTGCAATCTCGATGATTCGAAGCGATCTGTAATCCTGCGTAAATAAAATGTCTTGGTTTTCTTGCGTTGCGTAGTCAGTCGGGAAACCTCAGATCAAGCGGAAAGTTTGCTTTGATAGAGTTTGATTATCCGATGAAATAATGGAGCTCTTGTATAACATAATATGTTTATGTGGTTGATAAGTTAAGAGACAGTGATATTAGTCCTGTGATAGTTTAGTATAATCTTTAGAATAGGTATCAGAGTGTAGAATTTGCTAGTGTGAGTACGTAACAGCCAAAGGGAGTGTTAATGTGTAGTTAAAGTGCACCTGTATTCTCTCAAGACATAACAATCATATGAACATGGATTGTGAAACTTTAAACGTAGTAATTATGTATGGAAGTACGTTGAAGGCAGGATGCGCGCAGTTCGCGGTAAAAACAAGTGAGGTGTGAAGTGAAACTACAGTGGATAATATCACCGCTACGAACGGTTAAAGAGACTCGCTGGCCGTACCAGAGAAAATTTATTATATTTAAAAGTTCTCATTATGCATTCTTTTTCAGTTGAATTAATTTAAGAGTTTTGATTGAATTTTTAAGAGTTGGGTTTCGTGTATTTTCATATTATTTACATGATTGTTGAAAATATGTTTTCCGTTAATGTTCATGAGAGAATTACAAAGATTCTGCGAGTGGATGGTGAGCTAAATGAGCATACATTAATGCTGTTTAATTGCAGGTGGACCTGCAGATCAAATAACGAGAATAACAAAGCTCAAAGTTTTTCATATATTTGTACTGGAGCAATATAATGTTATGTGTATTCGATGTCACATGCCTATATTTTAAAATTTTCCTCATGTATGAACTT
>NW_026045762.1:0-34616 GCF_023898315.1 Schistocerca nitens
ACGATTCCAGGGAAACTTCAGTTACGAGCAGTCGTGGCCGAGTGGTTAAGGCGTCTGACTAGAAATCAGATTCCCTCTGGGAGCGTAGGTTCGAGTCCTACCGACTGCGTCGGTTTTTTTCTTTTTTGTTTAAGAAGAACGAGCAGAAAATTTCGCAGTTTGCCTGTCGTTTTGGTACCTCTCCACACCTCGCCTCTTCACAGCCGTTTATAGTGCCTGTCATTTTGATAAGGGCGAATTCCAAGCGTCAGCTTTCGCGTCAGCCGAGCAAAGTCGGGACAAGTCGGGGACATACTACAGGATGGTCTGCGTGGAGCAACGACGAAAAAAAACCTTCATGTAACAGCACGCGGCTCACATACTCATACGAAAAAACCAGCGCCACTTGCGGTGGCCGGGAATCGAACCCGGATCAACTGCTTGGAAGGCAACTATGCTCACCATTACACCACCACCGCACTGCCGCTGCTCGCAACGCCCCGCTGTGTCGGCTTCCCGCCCGCCAGCAGCGGCCCACGGTGATAGTAGCTGCAGGCGCTTTTCGAGGTAGGAGGGTGCATCCACACGCATTCGGGTAGCGCCTCCACGCACGCTGCGTCTTTGGGCAAGGACTAGTCGCCGCGGCCGCAAGGTTACTCACACGATAGTGATGAGCATTTCGTTTTTTAAGGCAATGTAGTGGAGGACTCCACGTGTGTAGCACTTTTTTCGGTTGTATCCGACGTCGCTGGGTGGCAATCCCACTTTCCCATGCAGAAAAGTGCTCGGGAAGCACGGGCAGCTTGTCGAGCATCGGTGGTTCAATGGCATGTGCCTCAGTAGTGCAGTAGGCAGCGCGTAAGTCTCATAATCGTAAGGCTTGCCGGCACGATAGCTCAGCGTGTTCGGTCTGAGAGTTATCTGCCCTCTGTAATAAAAGACCGAGTCAACGATGAACTTGAACGGGCGTCATCGGACGTCCGCCCCCAACAAATGCAACGAAAGAAATGAGAACAAAAAAAAATTGGTGAATGCTCGCTTAGCATGCGGACGGCCCGGTTCGATTCCCGGCCGATGCATCGTTCTGCTGTTCTCGCTATAATGCTGCCGCGCCGATTCCTCGCCTGAGCTGCGTCAGCCTCAGGAATGTATAGGCAGGATTCGCTGTGAGAAGAACCATACACGCAGCACGCAGTAGACCCGTACCTGGACGGTCGCGTGCTATTTCTGAACTCTAACGTCGGCCTGGCCCAACAGGCCGCTGTGTTCAGGTGCCGCAAGGGCGATGTACTGTAACCTCGGGCAGTGCTGCGTTCCGTTGAAAAAGCTGCGGCAGCAGTTTAATCTAGCAAGTAGGGAAAAGCACGTGTAGCAACACAACAGATTCTTGAGAAAGCGCAAACTGTCTATCTCTAATATGCGAGACTTACCAAGTTTCCTGTAACGTTGCTTGCAACGTGCCTCGGTAGCGCAGTAGGTAGCGCGTAAGTCTCATAATCTTAAGGTCGTGAGTTCGATCCTCACCCGGGGCATTTAATTTGCTGTACATCATGGCTGAATTAACGGCGTTGCTGTTGCTAGGGAACGAACTTAATTGTCGTTCGTTATCCACAAGGAGGCTACACCTCAGCGTCAATATGTTTATTTCCAATTATGACAACGTACAACTTTGATCTTTCTCTTCCCTTGTTATGAGTAAAATAATGAATAGTCAATTTCGAGCTGTGCGCCATGCCAGTCTGTAGGCGCAAATATGCTCGCAAACAGAGAACACCACTGAGACCAGATTCAGCACGAAATACGAGAGGAGACGGAGAAGATCTCACGCTTATCGAGCAAATCCGGTGTGGTCTAGTGGCTAGGATACCTGGCTTTCACCCAGGAGGCCCGGGTTCGATTCCCGGTACCGGAACGGAAGTTTTTGCCGCACACAACGCTCCATGTTTTGGCCTTCGAACTGTCGTTTGTCGCCCACCCTCCGGAGCTTCGGCCGAACGTAATCGGGGAAAACAGGCACATGATGCAATTACTGTCGGCACCGGAATAAAGGGAGAAGTGGCACTGGTCCGCTGTTGGGGGCTGCTACCAGCGTCAGTGGGAAGTCGGTGAAGTCGCCAGTTGCGGCAGAAGCCAGCTGTTACCGTAGTACGCCTACACACGCGTTCCAGTTATTCACATTGCTTGCAGCCGCTCCATCCACAACAAGGGTGAGCCCGGATAGCTCAGTCGGTAGAGCATTAGGCTTTTAAACCTAAGGGTCCAGGGTTCAAGTCCCTGTCCGGGCGAAGATTTTAACGTTTCCGCAATGGCTCGTCTCGTAGCGATGGTAGCCCTGCCGTAATCAGTGCACAGAGTTCGTTTCCTGTCAACATTCTGCGCAGACCGGTTGCATTTCTCACGATTCCAGGGAAACTTCAGTTACGAGCAGTCGTGGCCGAGTGGTTAAGGCGTCTGACTAGAAATCAGATTCCCTCTGGGAGCGTAGGTTCGAGTCCTACCGACTGCGTCGGTTTTTTCTTTTTTTGTTTAAGAAGAACGAGCAGAAAATTTCGCAGTTTGCCTGTCGTTTTGGTACCTCTCCACACCTCGCCTCTCACAGCCGTTTATAGTGCCTGTCATTTTGATAAGGGCGAATTCCAAGCGTCAGCTTTCGCGTCAGCCGAGCAAAGTCGGGACAAGTCGGGACATACTACAGGATGGTCTGCGTGGAGCAACGACGAAAAAAACCTTCATGTAACAGCACGCGGCTCACATACTCATACGAAAAAACCAGCGCCACTTGCGGTGGCCGGGAATCGAACCCGGATCAACTGCTTGGAAGGCAACTATGCTCACCATTACACCACCACCGCACTGCCGCTGCTCGCAACGCCCCCGCTGTGTCGGCTTCCCCGCCCGCCAGCAGCGGCCCACGGTGATAGTAGCTGCAGGCGCTTTTCGAGGTAGGAGGGTGCATCCACACGCATTCGGGTAGCGCCTCCACGCACGCTGCGTCTTTGGGCAAGACTAGTCGCCGCGGCCGCAAGGTTACTCACACGATA
This sequence comes from Schistocerca nitens, assembly GCF_023898315.1. Lineage (NCBI taxonomy): Eukaryota > Metazoa > Arthropoda > Insecta > Orthoptera > Acrididae > Schistocerca > Schistocerca nitens. The sequence continues at coordinate 3,021 of NW_026045762.1, forward strand.
GTGATGAGCATTCGTTTTAAGGCAATGTAGTGGAGGACTCCACGTGTGTAGCACTTTTTTCGGTTGTATCCGACGTCGCTGGGTGGCAATCCCACTTTTCCCATGCAGAAAAAGTGCTCGGGAAGCACGGGCAGCTTGTCGAGCATCGGTGGTTCAATGGCATGTGCCTCAGTAGTGCAGTAGGCAGCGCGTAAGTCTCATAATCGTAAGGCTTGCCGGCACGATAGCTCAGCGTGTTCGGTCTGAGAGTTATCTGCCCTCTGTAATAAAGACCGAGTCAACGATGAACTTGAACGGGCGTCATCGGACGTCCGCCCCCAACAAATGCAACGAAAGAAATGAGAACAAAAAAAAAATTGGTGAATGCTCGCTTAGCATGCGGACGGCCCGGGTTCGATTCCCGGCCGATGCATCGTTCTGCTGTTCTCGCTATAATGCTGCCGCGCCGATTCCTCGCCTGAGCTGCGTCAGCCTCAGGAATGTATAGCAGGATTCGCTGTGAGAAGAACCATACACGCAGCACGCAGTAGACCGTACCTGGACGGTCGCGTGCTATTTCTGAACTCTAACGTCGGCCTGGCCCAACAGGCCGCTGTGTTTCAGGTGCCGCAAGGGCGATGTACTGTAACCTCGGGCAGTGCTGCGTTCCGTTGAAAAAGCTGCGGCAGCAGTTTAATCTAGCAAGTAGGGAAAGCACGTGTAGCAACACAACAGATTCTTGAGAAAGCGCAAACTGTCTATCTCTAATATGCGAGACTTACCAAGTTTCCTGTAACGTTGCTTGCAACGTGCCTCGGTAGCGCAGTAGGTAGCGCGTAAGTCTCATAATCTTAAGGTCGTGAGTTCGATCCTCACCCGGGGCATTTAATTTGCTGTAACATCATGGCTGAATTAACGGCGTTGCTGTTGCTAGGGAACGAACTTAATTGTCGTTCGTTATCCACAAGGAGGCTACACCTCAGCGTCAATATGTTTATTTCCAATTATGACAACGTACAACTTTGATCTTTCTCTTCCCTTGTTATGAGTAAAATAATGAATAGTCAATTTCGAGCTGTGCGCCATGCCAGTCTGTAGGCGCAAATATGCTCGCAAACAGAGAACACCACTGAGACCAGATTCAGCACGAAATACGAGAGGAGACGGAGAAGATCTCACGCTTATCGAGCAAATCCGGTGTGGTCTAGTGGCTAGGATACCTGGCTTTCACCCAGGAGGCCCGGGTTCGATTCCGGTACCGGAACGGAAGTTTTTGCGCACACAACGCTCCATGTTTTGGCCTTCGAACTGTCGTTTGTCGCCCACCCTCCGGAGCTTCGGCCGAACGTAATCGGGGAAAACAGGCACATGATGCAATTACTGTCGGCACCGGAATAAAGGGAGAAGTGGCACTGGTCCGCTGTTGGGCTGCTACCAGCGTCAGTGGGAAGTCGGTGAAGTCGCCAGTTGCGGCAGAAGCCAGCTGTTACCGTAGTAACGCCTACACACGCGTTCCAGTTATTCACATTGCTTGCAGCCGCTCCATCCACAACAAGGGTGAGCCCGGATAGCTCAGTCGGTAGAGCATTAGGCTTTTAACCTAAGGGTCCAGGGTTCAAGTCCCTGTCCGGGCGAAGATTTTAACGTTTCCGCAATGGCTCGTCTCGTAGCGATGGTAGCCCTGCCGTAATCAGTGCACAGAGTTCGTTTCCTGTCAACATTCTGCGCAGACCGGTTGCATTTCTCACGATTCAGGGAAACTTCAGTTACGAGCAGTCGTGGCCGAGTGGTTAAGGCGTCTGACTAGAAATCAGATTCCCTCTGGGAGCGTAGGTTCGAGTCCTACCGACTGCGTCGGTTTTTTTCTTTTTTTGTTTAAGAAGAACGAGCAGAAAATTTCGCAGTTTGCCTGTCGTTTTGGTACCTCTCCACACCTCGCCTCTCACAGCCGTTTATAGTGCCTGTCATTTTGATAAGGGCGAATTCCAAGCGTCAGCTTTCGCGTCAGCCGAGCAAAGTCGGGACAAGTCGGGACATACTACAGGATGGTCTGCGTGGAGCAACGACGAAAAAAACCTTCATGTAACAGCACGCGGCTCACATAACTCATACGAAAAAACCAGCGCCACTTGCGGTGGCCGGGAATCGAACCCGGATCAACTGCTTGAAAGGCAACTATGCTCACCATTACACCACCACCGCACTGCCGCTGCTCGCAACGCCCCGCTGTGTCGGCTTCCCGCCCGCCAGCAGCGGCCCACGGTGATAGTAGCTGCAGGCGCTTTTCGAGGTAGGAGGGTGCATCCACACGCATTCGGGTAGCGCCTCCACGCACGCTGCGTCTTTGGGCAAGACTAGTCGCCGCGGCCGCAAGGTTACTCACACGATAGTGATGAGCATTCGTTTTAAGGCAATGTAGTGGAGGACTCCACGTGTGTAGCACTTTTTTCGGTTGTATCCGACGTCGCTGGGTGGCAATCCCACTTTCCCATGCAGAAAAGTGCTCGGGGAAGCACGGGCAGCTTGTCGAGCATCGGTGGTTCAATGGCATGTGCCTCAGTAGTGCAGTAGGCAGCGCGTAAGTCTCATAATCGTAAGGCTTGCCGGCACGATAGCTCAGCGTGTTCGGTCTGAGAGTTATCTGCCCTCTGTAATAAAAGACCGAGTCAACGATGAACTTGAAACGGGCGTCATCGGACGTCCGCCCCCAACAAATGCAACGAAAGAAATGAGAACAAAAAAAAAAAATTGGTGAATGCTCGCTTAGCATGCGGACGGCCCGGGTTCGATTCCCGGCCGATGCATCGTTCTGCTGTTCTCGCTATAATGCTGCCGCGCCGATTCCTCGCCTGAGCTGCGTCAGCCTCAGGAATGTATAGCAGGATTCGCTGTGAGAAGAACCATACACGCAGCACGCAGTAGACCGTACCTGGACGGTCGCGTGCTATTTCTGAACTCTAACGTCGGCCTGGCCCAACAGGCCGCTGTGTTCAGGTGCCGCAAGGGCGATGTACTGTAACCTCGGGCAGTGCTGCGTTCCGTTGAAAAAGCTGCGGCAGCAGTTTAATCTAGCAAGTAGGGAAAGCACGTGTAGCAACACAACAGATTCTTGAGAAAGCGCAAACTGTCTATCTCTAATATGCGAGACTTACCAAGTTTCCTGTAACGTTGCTTGCAACGTGCCTCGGTAGCGCAGTAGGTAGCGCGTAAGTCTCATAATCTTAAGGTCGTGAGTTCGATCCTCACCCGGGGCATTTAATTTGCTGTACATCATGGCTGAATTAACGGCGTTGCTGTTGCTAGGGAACGAACTTAATTGTCGTTCGTTATCCACAAGGAGGCTACACCTCAGCGTCAATATGTTTATTTCCAATTATGACAACGTACAACTTTGATCTTTCTCTTCCCTTGTTATGAGTAAAATAATGAATAGTCAATTTCGAGCTGTGCGCCATGCCAGTCTGTAGGCGCAAATATGCTCGCAAACAGAGAACACCACTGAGACCAGATTCAGCACGAAATACGAGAGGAGACGGAGAAGATCTCACGCTTATCGAGCAAATCGGTGTGGTCTAGTGGCTAGGATACCTGGCTTTCACCCAGGAGGCCCGGGTTCGATTCCCGGTACCGGAACGGAAGTTTTTGCGCACACAACGCTCCATGTTTTGGCCTTCGAACTGTCGTTTGTCGCCCACCTCCGGAGCTTCGGCCGAACGTAATCGGGGAAAACAGGCACATGATGCAATTACTGTCGGCACCGGAATAAAGGGAGAAGTGGCACTGGTCCCGCTGTTGGGCTGCTTACCAGCGTCAGTGGGAAGTCGGTGAAGTCGCCAGTTGCGGCAGAAGCCAGCTGTTACCGTAGTACGCCTACACACGCGTTCCAGTTATTCACATTGCTTGCAGCCGCTCCATCCACAACAAGGGTGAGCCCGGATAGCTCAAGTCGGTAGAGCATTAGGCTTTTAACCTAAGGGTCCAGGGTTCAAGTCCCTGTCCGGGCGAAGATTTTAACGTTTCCGCAATGGCTCGTCTCGTAGCGATGGTAGCCCTGCCGTAATCAGTGCACAGAGTTCGTTTCCTGTCAACATTCTGCGCAGACCGGTTGCATTTCTCACGATTCCAGGGAAACTTCAGTTACGAGCAGTCGTGGCCGAGTGGTTAAGGCGTCTGACTAGAAATCAGATTCCCTCTGGGAGCGTAGGTTCGAGTCCTACCGACTGCGTCGGTTTTTTTCTTTTTTTGTTTAAGAAGAACGAGCAGAAAATTCGCAGTTTGCCTGTCGTTTTGGTACCTCTCCACACCTCGCCTCTCACAGCCGTTTATAGTGCCTGTCATTTGATAAGGGCGAATTCCAAGCGTCCAGCTTTCGCGTCAGCCGAGCAAAGTCGGGACAAGTCGGGGACATACTACAGGATGGTCTGCGTGGAGCAACGACGAAAAAAAACCTTCATGTAACAGCACGCGGCTCACATACTCATACGAAAAAACCAGCGCCACTTGCGGTGGCCGGGAATCGAACCCGGATCAACTGCTTGGAAGGCAACTATGCTCACCATTACACCACCACCGCACTGCCGCTGCTCGCAACGCCCCGCTGTGTCGCCTTCCCGCCCGCCAGCAGCGGCCCACGGTGGATAGTAGCTGCAGGCGCTTTTCGAGGTAGGAGGGTGCATCCACACGCATTCGGGTAGCGCCTCCACGCACGCTGCGTCTTTGGGCAAGACTAGTCGCCGCGGCCGCAAGGTTACTCACACGATAGTGATGAGCATTCGTTTTAAGGCAATGTAGTGGAGGACTCCACGTGTGTAGCACTTTTTTTCGGTTGTATCCGACGTCGCTGGGTGGCAATCCCACTTTCCCATGCAGAAAAGTGCTCGGGAAGCACGGGCAGCTTGTCGAGCATCGGTGGTTCAATGGCATGTGCCTCAGTAGTGCAGTAGGCAGCGCGTAAGTCTCATAATCGTAAGGCTTGCCGGCACGATAGCTCAGCGTGTTCGGTCTGAGAGTTATCTGCCCTCTGTAATAAAAGACCGAGTCAACGATGAACTTGAACGGGGCGTCATCGGACGTCCGCCCCCAACAAATGCAACGAAAGAAATGAGAACAAAAAAAAAATTGGTGAATGCTCGCTTAGCATGCGGACGGCCCGGGTTCGATTCCCGGCCGATGCATCGTTCTGCTGTTCTCGCTATAATGCTGCCGCGCCGATTCCTCGCCTGAGCTGCGTCAGCCTCAGGAATGTATAGCAGGATTCGCTGTGAGAAGAACCATACACGCAGCACGCAGTAGACCGTACCTGGACGGTCGCGTGCTATTTCTGAACTCTAACGTCGGCCTGGCCCAACAGGCCGCTGTGTTCAGGTGCCGCAAGGGCGATGTACTGTAACCTCGGGCAGTGCTGCGTTCCGTTGAAAAAGCTGCGGCAGCAGTTTAATCTAGCAAGTAGGGAAAGCACGTGTAGCAACACAACAGATTCTTGAGAAAGCGCAAACTGTCTATCTCTAATATGCGAGACTTACCAAGTTTCCTGTAACGTTGCTTGCAACGTGCCTCGGTAGCGCAGTAGGTAGCGCGTAAGTCTCATAATCTTAAGGTCGTGAGTTCGATCCTCACCCGGGGCATTTAATTTGCTGTACATCATGGCTGAATTAACGGCGTTGCTGTTGCTAGGGAACGAACTTAATTGTCGTTCGTTATCCACAAGGAGGCTACACCTCAGCGTCAATATGTTTATTTCCAATTATGACAACGTACAACTTTGATCTTTCTCTTCCCTTGTTATGAGTAAAATAATGAATAGTCAATTTCGAGCTGTGCGCCATGCCAGTCTGTAGGCGCAAATATGCTCGCAAACAGAGAACACCACTGAGACCAGATTCAGCACGAAATACGAGAGGAGACGGAGAAGATCTCACGCTTATCGAGCAAATCCGGTGTGGTCTAGTGGCTAGGATACCTGGCTTTCACCCAGGAGGCCCGGGTTCGATTCCCGGTACCGGAACGGAAGTTTTTGCGCACACAACGCTCCATGTTTTGGCCTTCGAACTGTCGTTTGTCGCCCACCCTCCGGAGCTTCGGCCGAACGTAATCGGGGAAAACAGGCACATGATGCAATTACTGTCGGCACCGGAATAAAGGGAGAAGTGGCACTGGTCCGCTGTTGGGCTGCTACCAGCGTCAGTGGGAAGTCGGTGAAGTCGCCAGTTGCGGCAGAAGCCAGCTGTTACCGTAGTACGCCTACACACGCGTTCCAGTTATTCACATTGCTTGCAGCCGCTCCATCCACAACAAGGGTGAGCCCGGATAGCTCAGTCGGTAGAGCATTAGGCTTTTAACCTAAGGGTCCAGGGTTCAAGTCCCTGTCCGGGCGAAGATTTTAACGTTTCCGCAATGGCTCGTCTCGTAGCGATGGTAGCCCTGCCGTAATCAGTGCACAGAGTTCGTTTCCTGTCAACATTCTGCGCAGACCGGTTGCATTTCTCACGATTCCAGGGAAACTTCAGTTACGAGCAGTCGTGGCCGAGTGGTTAAGGCGTCTGACTAGAAATCAGATTCCCTCTGGGAGCGTAGGTTCGAGTCCTACCGACTGCGTCGGTTTTTTTCTTTTTTTGTTTAAGAAGAACGAGCAGAAAATTTCGCAGTTTGCCTGTCGTTTTGGTACCTCTCCACACCTCGCCTCTCACAGCCGTTTATAGTGCCTGTCATTTTGATAAGGGCGAATTCCAAGCGTCAGCTTTCGCGTCAGCCGAGCAAAGTCGGGACAAGTCGGGACATACTACAGGATGGTCTGCGTGGAGCAACGACGAAAAAAACCTTCATGTAACAGCACGCGGCTCACATACTCATACGAAAAAACCAGCGCCACTTGCGGTGGCCGGGAATCGAACCCGGATCAACTGCTTGGAAGGCAACTATGCTCACCATTACACCACCACCGCACTGCCGCTGCTCGCAACGCCCCGCTGTGTCGGCTTCCCGCCCGCCAGCAGCGGCCCACGGTGATAGTAGCTGCAGGCGCTTTTCGAGGTAGGAGGGTGCATCCACACGCATTCGGGTAGCGCCTCCACGCACGCTGCGTCTTTGGGCAAGACTAGTCGCCGCGGCCGCAAGGTTACTCACACGATAGTGATGAGCATTCGTTTTAAGGCAATGTAGTGGAGGACTCCACGTGTGTAGCACTTTTTTCGGTTGTATCCGACGTCGCTGGGTGGCAATCCCACTTTCCCATGCAGAAAAGTGCTCGGGAAGCACGGGCAGCTTGTCGAGCATCGGTGGTTCAATGGCATGTGCCTCAGTAGTGCAGTAGGCAGCGCGTAAGTCTCATAATCGTAAGGCTTGCCGGCACGATAGCTCAGCGTGTTCGGTCTGAGAGTTATCTGCCCTCTGTAATAAAAGACCGAGTCAACGATGAACTTGAACGGGCGTCATCGGACGTCCGCCCCCAACAAATGCAACGAAAGAAATGAGAACAAAAAAAAAATTGGTGAATGCTCGCTTAGCATGCGGACGGCCCGGGTTCGATTCCCGGCCGATGCATCGTTCTGCTGTTCTCGCTATAATGCTGCCGCGCCGATTCCTCGCCTGAGCTGCGTCAGCCTCAGGAATGTATAGCAGGATTCGCTGTGAGAAGAACCATACACGCAGCACGCAGTAGACCGTACCTGGACGGTCGCGTGCTATTTCTGAACTCTAACGTCGGCCTGGCCCAACAGGCCGCTGTGTTCAGGTGCCGCAAGGGCGATGTACTGTAACCTCGGGCAGTGCTGCGTTCCGTTGAAAAAGCTGCGGCAGCAGTTTAATCTAGCAAGTAGGGAAAGCACGTGTAGCAACACAACAGATTCTTGAGAAAGCGCAAACTGTCTATCTCTAATATGCGAGACTTACCAAGTTTCCTGTAACGTTGCTTGCAACGTGCCTCGGTAGCGCAGTAGGTAGCGCGTAAGTCTCATAATCTTAAGGTCGTGAGTTCGATCCTCACCCGGGGCATTTAATTTGCTGTACATCATGGCTGAATTAACGGCGTTGCTGTTGCTAGGGAACGAACTTAATTGTCGTTCGTTATCCACAAGGAGGCTACACCTCAGCGTCAATATGTTTATTTCCAATTATGACAACGTACAACTTTGATCTTTCTCTTCCCTTGTTATGAGTAAAATAATGAATAGTCAATTTCGAGCTGTGCGCCATGCCAGTCTGTAGGCGCAAATATGCTCGCAAACAGAGAACACCACTGAGACCAGATTCAGCACGAAATACGAGAGGAGACGGAGAAGATCTCACGCTTATCGAGCAAATCCGGTGTGGTCTAGTGGCTAGGATACCTGGCTTTCACCCAGGAGGCCCGGGTTCGATTCCCGGTACCGGAACGGAAGTTTTTGCGCACACAACGCTCCATGTTTTGGCCTTCGAACTGTCGTTTGTCGCCCACCCTCCGGAGCTTCGGCCGAACGTAATCGGGGAAAACAGGCACATGATGCAATTACTGTCGGCACCGGAATAAAGGGAGAAGTGGCACTGGTCCGCTGTTGGGCTGCTACCAGCGTCAGTGGGAAGTCGGTGAAGTCGCCAGTTGCGGCAGAAGCCAGCTGTTACCGTAGTACGCCTACACACGCGTTCCAGTTATTCACATTGCTTGCAGCCGCTCCATCCACAACAAGGGTGAGCCCGGATAGCTCAGTCGGTAGAGCATTAGGCTTTTAACCTAAGGGTCCAGGGTTCAAGTCCCTGTCCGGGCGAAGATTTTAACGTTTCCGCAATGGCTCGTCTCGTAGCGATGGTAGCCCTGCCGTAATCAGTGCACAGAGTTCGTTTCCTGTCAACATTCTGCGCAGACCGGTTGCATTTCTCACGATTCCAGGGAAACTTCAGTTACGAGCAGTCGTGGCCGAGTGGTGAAGGCGTCTGACTAGAAATCAGATTCCCTCTGGGAGCGTAGGTTCGAGTCCTACCGACTGCGTCGGTTTTTTTCTTTTTTTGTTTAAGAAGAACGAGCAGAAAATTTCGCAGTTTGCCTGTCGTTTTGGTACCTCTCCACACCTCGCCTCTCACAGCCGTTTATAGTGCCTGTCATTTTGATAAGGGCGAATTCCAAGCGTCAGCTTTCGCGTCAGCCGAGCAAAGTCGGGACAAGTCGGGACATACTACAGGATGGTCTGCGTGGAGCAACGACGAAAAAAACCTTCATGTAACAGCACGCGGCTCACATACTCATACGAAAAAACCAGCGCCACTTGCGGTGGCCGGGAATCGAACCCGGATCAACTGCTTGAAAGGCAACTATGCTCACCATTACACCACCACCGCACTGCCGCTGCTCGCAACGCCCCGCTGTGTCGCCTTCCCGCCCGCCAGCAGCGGCCCACGGTGATAGTAGCTGCAGGCGCTTTTCGAGGTAGGAGGGTGCATCCACACGCATTCGGGTAGCGCCTCCACGCACGCTGCGTCTTTGGGCAAGACTAGTCGCCGCGGCCGCAAGGTTACTCACACGATAGTGATGAGCATTCGTTTTAAGGCAATGTAGTGGAGGACTCCACGTGTGTAGCACTTTTTTCGGTTGTATCCGACGTCGCTGGGTGGCAATCCCACTTTCCCATGCAGAAAAGTGCTCGGGAAGCACGGGCAGCTTGTCGAGCATCGGTGGTTCAATGGCATGTGCCTCAGTAGTGCAGTAGGCAGTGCGTAAGTCTCATAATCGTAAGGCTTGCCGGCACGATAGCTCAGCGTGTTCGGTCTGAGAGTTATCTGCCCTCTGTAATAAAAGACCGAGTCAACGATGAACTTGAACGGGCGTCATCGGACGTCCGCCCCCAACAAATGCAACGAAAGAAATGAGAACAAAAAAAAAATTGGTGAATGCTCGCTTAGCATGCGGACGGCCCGGGTTCGATTCCCGGCCGATGCATCGTTCTGCTGTTCTCGCTATAATGCTGCCGCGCCGATTCCTCGCCTGAGCTGCGTCAGCCTCAGGAATGTATAGCAGGATTCGCTGTGAGAAGAACCATACACGCAGCACGCAGTAGACCGTACCTGGACGGTCGCGTGCTATTTCTGAACTCTAACGTCGGCCTGGCCCAACAGGCCGCTGTGTTCAGGTGCCGCAAGGGCGATGTACTGTAACCTCGGGCAGTGCTGCGTTCCGTTGAAAAAGCTGCGGCAGCAGTTTAATCTAGCAAGTAGGGAAAGCACGTGTAGCAACACAACAGATTCTTGAGAAAGCGCAAACTGTCTATCTCTAATATGCGAGACTTACCAAGTTTCCTGTAACGTTGCTTGCAACGTGCCTCGGTAGCGCAGTAGGTAGCGCGTAAGTCTCATAATCTTAAGGTCGTGAGTTCGATCCTCACCCGGGGCATTTAATTTGCTGTACATCATGGCTGAATTAACGGCGTTGCTGTTGCTAGGGAACGAACTTAATTGTCGTTCGTTATCCACAAGGAGGCTACACCTCAGCGTCAATATGTTTATTTCCAATTATGACAACGTACAACTTTGATCTTTCTCTTCCCTTGTTATGAGTAAAATAATGAATAGTCAATTTCGAGCTGTGCGCCATGCCAGTCTGTAGGCGCAAATATGCTCGCAAACAGAGAACACCACTGAGACCAGATTCAGCACGAAATACGAGAGGAGACGGAGAAGATCTCACGCTTATCGAGCAAATCCGGTGTGGTCTAGTGGCTAGGATACCTGGCTTTCACCCAGGAGGCCCGGGTTCGATTCCCGGTACCGGAACGGAAGTTTTTGCGCACACAACGCTCCATGTTTTGGCCTTCGAACTGTCGTTTGTCGCCCACCCTCCGGAGCTTCGGCCGAACGTAATCGGGGAAAACAGGCACATGATGCAATTACTGTCGGCACCGGAATAAAGGGAGAAGTGGCACTGGTCCGCTGTTGGGCTGCTACCAGCGTCAGTGGGAAGTCGGTGAAGTCGCCAGTTGCGGCAGAAGCCAGCTGTTACCGTAGTACGCCTACACACGCGTTCCAGTTATTCACATTGCTTGCAGCCGCTCCATCCACAACAAGGGTGAGCCCGGATAGCTCAGTCGGTAGAGCATTAGGCTTTTAACCTAAGGGTCCAGGGTTCAAGTCCCTGTCCGGGCGAAGATTTTAACGTTTCCGCAATGGCTCGTCTCGTAGCGATGGTAGCCCTGCCGTAATCAGTGCACAGAGTTCGTTTCCTGTCAACATTCTGCGCAGACCGGTTGCATTTCTCACGATTCCAGGGAAACTTCAGTTACGAGCAGTCGTGGCCGAGTGGTTAAGGCGTCTGACTAGAAATCAGATTCCCTCTGGGAGCGTAGGTTCGAGTCCTACCGACTGCGTCGGTTTTTTTCTTTTTTTGTTTAAGAAGAACGAGCAGAAAATTTCGCAGTTTGCCTGTCGTTTTGGTACCTCTCCACACCTCGCCTCTCACAGCCGTTTATAGTGCCTGTCATTTTGATAAGGGCGAATTCCAAGCGTCAGCTTTCGCGTCAGCCGAGCAAAGTCGGGACAAGTCGGGACATACTACAGGATGGTCTGCGTGGAGCAACGACGAAAAAAACCTTCATGTAACAGCACGCGGCTCACATACTCATACGAAAAAACCAGCGCCACTTGCGGTGGCCGGGAATCGAACCCGGATCAACTGCTTGAAAGGCAACTATGCTCACCATTACACCACCACCGCACTGCCGCTGCTCGCAACGCCCCGCTGTGTCGGCTTCCCGCCCGCCAGCAGCGGCCCACGGTGATAGTAGCTGCAGGCGCTTTTCGAGGTAGGAGGGTGCATCCACACGCATTCGGGTAGCGCCTCCACGCACGCTGCGTCTTTGGGCAAGACTAGTCGCCGCGGCCGCAAGGTTACTCACACGATAGTGATGAGCATTCGTTTTAAGGCAATGTAGTGGAGGACTCCACGTGTGTAGCACTTTTTTCGGTTGTATCCGACGTCGCTGGGTGGCAATCCCACTTTCCCATGCAGAAAAGTGCTCGGGAAGCACGGGCAGCTTGTCGAGCATCGGTGGTTCAATGGCATGTGCCTCAGTAGTGCAGTAGGCAGCGCGTAAGTCTCATAATCGTAAGGCTTGCCGGCACGATAGCTCAGCGTGTTCGGTCTGAGAGTTATCTGCCCTCTGTAATAAAAGACCGAGTCAACGATGAACTTGAACGGGCGTCATCGGACGTCCGCCCCCAACAAATGCAACGAAAGAAATGAGAACAAAAAAAAAATTGGTGAATGCTCGCTTAGCATGCGGACGGCCCGGGTTCGATTCCCGGCCGATGCATCGTTCTGCTGTTCTCGCTATAATGCTGCCGCGCCGATTCCTCGCCTGAGCTGCGTCAGCCTCAGGAATGTATAGCAGGATTCGCTGTGAGAAGAACCATACACGCAGCACGCAGTAGACCGTACCTGGACGGTCGCGTGCTATTTCTGAACTCTAACGTCGGCCTGGCCCAACAGGCCGCTGTGTTCAGGTGCCGCAAGGGCGATGTACTGTAACCTCGGGCAGTGCTGCGTTCCGTTGAAAAAGCTGCGGCAGCAGTTTAATCTAGCAAGTAGGGAAAGCACGTGTAGCAACACAACAGATTCTTGAGAAAGCGCAAACTGTCTATCTCTAATATGCGAGACTTACCAAGTTTCCTGTAACGTTGCTTGCAACGTGCCTCGGTAGCGCAGTAGGTAGCGCGTAAGTCTCATAATCTTAAGGTCGTGAGTTCGATCCTCACCCGGGGCATTTAATTTGCTGTACATCATGGCTGAATTAACGGCGTTGCTGTTGCTAGGGAACGAACTTAATTGTCGTTCGTTATCCACAAGGAGGCTACACCTCAGCGTCAATATGTTTATTTCCAATTATGACAACGTACAACTTTGATCTTTCTCTTCCCTTGTTATGAGTAAAATAATGAATAGTCAATTTCGAGCTGTGCGCCATGCCAGTCTGTAGGCGCAAATATGCTCGCAAACAGAGAACACCACTGAGACCAGATTCAGCACGAAATACGAGAGGAGACGGAGAAGATCTCACGCTTATCGAGCAAATCCGGTGTGGTCTAGTGGCTAGGATACCTGGCTTTCACCCAGGAGGCCCGGGTTCGATTCCCGGTACCGGAACGGAAGTTTTTGCGCACACAACGCTCCATGTTTTGGCCTTCGAACTGTCGTTTGTCGCCCACCCTCCGGAGCTTCGGCCGAACGTAATCGGGGAAAACAGGCACATGATGCAATTACTGTCGGCACCGGAATAAAGGGAGAAGTGGCACTGGTCCGCTGTTGGGCTGCTACCAGCGTCAGTGGGAAGTCGGTGAAGTCGCCAGTTGCGGCAGAAGCCAGCTGTTACCGTAGTACGCCTACACACGCGTTCCAGTTATTCACATTGCTTGCAGCCGCTCCATCCACAACAAGGGTGAGCCCGGATAGCTCAGTCGGTAGAGCATTAGGCTTTTAACCTAAGGGTCCAGGGTTCAAGTCCCTGTCCGGGCGAAGATTTTAACGTTTCCGCAATGGCTCGTCTCGTAGCGATGGTAGCCCTGCCGTAATCAGTGCACAGAGTTCGTTTCCTGTCAACATTCTGCGCAGACCGGTTGCATTTCTCACGATTCCAGGGAAACTTCAGTTACGAGCAGTCGTGGCCGAGTGGTTAAGGCGTCTGACTAGAAATCAGATTCCCTCTGGGAGCGTAGGTTCGAGTCCTACCGACTGCGTCGGTTTTTTTCTTTTTTTGTTTAAGAAGAACGAGCAGAAAATTTCGCAGTTTGCCTGTCGTTTTGGTACCTCTCCACACCTCGCCTCTCACAGCCGTTTATAGTGCCTGTCATTTTGATAAGGGCGAATTCCAAGCGTCAGCTTTCGCGTCAGCCGAGCAAAGTCGGGACAAGTCGGGACATACTACAGGATGGTCTGCGTGGAGCAACGACGAAAAAAACCTTCATGTAACAGCACGCGGCTCACATACTCATACGAAAAAACCAGCGCCACTTGCGGTGGCCGGGAATCGAACCCGGATCAACTGCTTGGAAGGCAACTATGCTCACCATTACACCACCACCGCACTGCCGCTGCTCGCAACGCCCCGCTGTGTCGGCTTCCCGCCCGCCAGCAGCGGCCCACGGTGATAGTAGCTGCAGGCGCTTTTCGAGGTAGGAGGGTGCATCCACACGCATTCGGGTAGCGCCTCCACGCACGCTGCGTCTTTGGGCAAGACTAGTCGCCGCGGCCGCAAGGTTACTCACACGATAGTGATGAGCATTCGTTTTAAGGCAATGTAGTGGAGGACTCCACGTGTGTAGCACTTTTTTCGGTTGTATCCGACGTCGCTGGGTGGCAATCCCACTTTCCCATGCAGAAAAGTGCTCGGGAAGCACGGGCAGCTTGTCGAGCATCGGTGGTTCAATGGCATGTGCCTCAGTAGTGCAGTAGGCAGCGCGTAAGTCTCATAATCGTAAGGCTTGCCGGCACGATAGCTCAGCGTGTTCGGTCTGAGAGTTATCTGCCCTCTGTAATAAAAGACCGAGTCAACGATGAACTTGAACGGGCGTCATCGGACGTCCGCCCCCAACAAATGCAACGAAAGAAATGAGAACAAAAAAAAAAATTGGTGAATGCTCGCTTAGCATGCGGACGGCCCGGGTTCGATTCCCGGCCGATGCATCGTTCTGCTGTTCTCGCTATAATGCTGCCGCGCCGATTCCTCGCCTGAGCTGCGTCAGCCTCAGGAATGTATAGCAGGATTCGCTGTGAGAAGAACCATACACGCAGCACGCAGTAGACCGTACCTGGACGGTCGCGTGCTATTTCTGAACTCTAACGTCGGCCTGGCCCAACAGGCCGCTGTGTTCAGGTGCCGCAAGGGCGATGTACTGTAACCTCGGGCAGTGCTGCGTTCCGTTGAAAAAGCTGCGGCAGCAGTTTAATCTAGCAAGTAGGGAAAGCACGTGTAGCAACACAACAGATTCTTGAGAAAGCGCAAACTGTCTATCTCTAATATGCGAGACTTACCAAGTTTCCTGTAACGTTGCTTGCAACGTGCCTCGGTAGCGCAGTAGGTAGCGCGTAAGTCTCATAATCTTAAGGTCGTGAGTTCGATCCTCACCCGGGGCATTTAATTTGCTGTACATCATGGCTGAATTAACGGCGTTGCTGTTGCTAGGGAACGAACTTAATTGTCGTTCGTTATCCACAAGGAGGCTACACCTCAGCGTCAATATGTTTATTTCCAATTATGACAACGTACAACTTTGATCTTTCTCTTCCCTTGTTATGAGTAAAATAATGAATAGTCAATTTCGAGCTGTGCGCCATGCCAGTCTGTAGGCGCAAATATGCTCGCAAACAGAGAACACCACTGAGACCAGATTCAGCACGAAATACGAGAGGAGACGGAGAAGATCTCACGCTTATCGAGCAAATCCGGTGTGGTCTAGTGGCTAGGATACCTGGCTTTCACCCAGGAGGCCCGGGTTCGATTCCCGGTACCGGAACGGAAGTTTTTGCGCACACAACGCTCCATGTTTTGGCCTTCGAACTGTCGTTTGTCGCCCACCCTCCGGAGCTTCGGCCGAACGTAATCGGGGAAAACAGGCACATGATGCAATTACTGTCGGCACCGGAATAAAGGGAGAAGTGGCACTGGTCCGCTGTTGGGCTGCTACCAGCGTCAGTGGGAAGTCGGTGAAGTCGCCAGTTGCGGCAGAAGCCAGCTGTTACCGTAGTACGCCTACACACGCGTTCCAGTTATTCACATTGCTTGCAGCCGCTCCATCCACAACAAGGGTGAGCCCGGATAGCTCAGTCGGTAGAGCATTAGGCTTTTAACCTAAGGGTCCAGGGTTCAAGTCCCTGTCCGGGCGAAGATTTTAACGTTTCCGCAATGGCTCGTCTCGTAGCGATGGTAGCCCTGCCGTAATCAGTGCACAGAGTTCGTTTCCTGTCAACATTCTGCGCAGACCGGTTGCATTTCTCACGATTCCAGGGAAACTTCAGTTACGAGCAGTCGTGGCCGAGTGGTTAAGGCGTCTGACTAGAAATCAGATTCCCTCTGGGAGCGTAGGTTCGAGTCCTACCGACTGCGTCGGTTTTTTTCTTTTTTTGTTTAAGAAGAACGAGCAGAAAATTTCGCAGTTTGCCTGTCGTTTTGGTACCTCTCCACACCTCGCCTCTCACAGCCGTTTATAGTGCCTGTCATTTTGATAAGGGCGAATTCCAAGCGTCAGCTTTCGCGTCAGCCGAGCAAAGTCGGGACAAGTCGGGACATACTACAGGATGGTCTGCGTGGAGCAACGACGAAAAAAACCTTCATGTAACAGCACGCGGCTCACATACTCATACGAAAAAACCAGCGCCACTTGCGGTGGCCGGGAATCGAACCCGGATCAACTGCTTGGAAGGCAACTATGCTCACCATTACACCACCACCGCACTGCCGCTGCTCGCAACGCCCCGCTGTGTCGGCTTCCCGCCCGCCAGCAGCGGCCCACGGTGATAGTAGCTGCAGGCGCTTTTCGAGGTAGGAGGGTGCATCCACACGCATTCGGGTAGCGCCTCCACGCACGCTGCGTCTTTGGGCAAGACTAGTCGCCGCGGCCGCAAGGTTACTCACACGATAGTGATGAGCATTCGTTTTAAGGCAATGTAGTGGAGGACTCCACGTGTGTAGCACTTTTTTCGGTTGTATCCGACGTCGCTGGGTGGCAATCCCACTTTCCCATGCAGAAAAGTGCTCGGGAAGCACGGGCAGCTTGTCGAGCATCGGTGGTTCAATGGCATGTGCCTCAGTAGTGCAGTAGGCAGCGCGTAAGTCTCATAATCGTAAGGCTTGCCGGCACGATAGCTCAGCGTGTTCGGTCTGAGAGTTATCTGCCCTCTGTAATAAAAGACCGAGTCAACGATGAACTTGAACGGGCGTCATCGGACGTCCGCCCCCAACAAATGCAACGAAAGAAATGAGAACAAAAAAAAAAATTGGTGAATGCTCGCTTAGCATGCGGACGGCCCGGGTTCGATTCCCGGCCGATGCATCGTTCTGCTGTTCTCGCTATAATGCTGCCGCGCCGATTCCTCGCCTGAGCTGCGTCAGCCTCAGGAATGTATAGCAGGATTCGCTGTGAGAAGAACCATACACGCAGCACGCAGTAGACCGTACCTGGACGGTCGCGTGCTATTTCTGAACTCTAACGTCGGCCTGGCCCAACAGGCCGCTGTGTTCAGGTGCCGCAAGGGCGATGTACTGTAACCTCGGGCAGTGCTGCGTTCCGTTGAAAAAGCTGCGGCAGCAGTTTAATCTAGCAAGTAGGGAAAGCACGTGTAGCAACACAACAGATTCTTGAGAAAGCGCAAACTGTCTATCTCTAATATGCGAGACTTACCAAGTTTCCTGTAACGTTGCTTGCAACGTTCCTCGGTAGCGCAGTAGGTAGCGCGTAAGTCTCATAATCTTAAGGTCGTGAGTTCGATCCTCACCCGGGGCATTTAATTTGCTGTACATCATGGCTGAATTAACGGCGTTGCTGTTGCTAGGGAACGAACTTAATTGTCGTTCGTTATCCACAAGGAGGCTACACCTCAGCGTCAATATGTTTATTTCCAATTATGACAACGTACAACTTTGATCTTTCTCTTCCCTTGTTATGAGTAAAATAATGAATAGTCAATTTCGAGCTGTGCGCCATGCCAGTCTGTAGGCGCAAATATGCTCGCAAACAGAGAACACCACTGAGACCAGATTCAGCACGAAATACGAGAGGAGACGGAGAAGATCTCACGCTTATCGAGCAAATCCGGTGTGGTCTAGTGGCTAGGATACCTGGCTTTCACCCAGGAGGCCCGGGTTCGATTCCCGGTACCGGAACGGAAGTTTTTGCGCACACAACGCTCCATGTTTTGGCCTTCGAACTGTCGTTTGTCGCCCACCCTCCGGAGCTTCGGCCGAACGTAATCGGGGAAAACAGGCACATGATGCAATTACTGTCGGCACCGGAATAAAGGGAGAAGTGGCACTGGTCCGCTGTTGGGCTGCTACCAGCGTCAGTGGGAAGTCGGTGAAGTCGCCAGTTGCGGCAGAAGCCAGCTGTTACCGTAGTACGCCTACACACGCGTTCCAGTTATTCACATTGCTTGCAGCCGCTCCATCCACAACAAGGGTGAGCCCGGATAGCTCAGTCGGTAGAGCATTAGGCTTTTAACCTAAGGGTCCAGGGTTCAAGTCCCTGTCCGGGCGAAGATTTTAACGTTTCCGCAATGGCTCGTCTCGTAGCGATGGTAGCCCTGCCGTAATCAGTGCACAGAGTTCGTTTCCTGTCAACATTCTGCGCAGACCGGTTGCATTTCTCACGATTCCAGGGAAACTTCAGTTACGAGCAGTCGTGGCCGAGTGGTTAAGGCGTCTGACTAGAAATCAGATTCCCTCTGGGAGCGTAGGTTCGAGTCCTACCGACTGCGTCGGTTTTTTTCTTTTTTTGTTTAAGAAGAACGAGCAGAAAATTTCGCAGTTTGCCTGTCGTTTTGGTACCTCTCCACACCTCGCCTCTCACAGCCGTTTATAGTGCCTGTCATTTTGATAAGGGCGAATTCCAAGCGTCAGCTTTCGCGTCAGCCGAGCAAAGTCGGGACAAGTCGGGACATACTACAGGATGGTCTGCGTGGAGCAACGACGAAAAAAACCTTCATGTAACAGCACGCGGCTCACATACTCATACGAAAAAACCAGCGCCACTTGCGGTGGCCGGGAATCGAACCCGGATCAACTGCTTGAAAGGCAACTATGCTCACCATTACACCACCACCGCACTGCCGCTGCTCGCAACGCCCCGCTGTGTCGGCTTCCCGCCCGCCAGCAGCGGCCCACGGTGATAGTAGCTGCAGGCGCTTTTCGAGGTAGGAGGGTGCATCCACACGCATTCGGGTAGCGCCTCCACGCACGCTGCGTCTTTGGGCAAGACTAGTCGCCGCGGCCGCAAGGTTACTCACACGATAGTGATGAGCATTCGTTTTAAGGCAATGTAGTGGAGGACTCCACGTGTGTAGCACTTTTTTCGGTTGTATCCGACGTCGCTGGGTGGCAATCCCACTTTCCCATGCAGAAAAGTGCTCGGGAAGCACGGGCAGCTTGTCGAGCATCGGTGGTTCAATGGCATGTGCCTCAGTAGTGCAATAGGCAGTGCGTAAGTCTCATAATCGTAAGGCTTGCCGGCACGATAGCTCAGCGTGTTCGGTCTGAGAGTTATCTGCCCTCTGTAATAAAAGACCGAGTCAACGATGAACTTGAACGGGCGTCATCGGACGTCCGCCCCCAACAAATGCAACGAAAGAAATGAGAACAAAAAAAAAATTGGTGAATGCTCGCTTAGCATGCGGACGGCCCGGGTTCGATTCCCGGCCGATGCATCGTTCTGCTGTTCTCGCTATAATGCTGCCGCGCCGATTCCTCGCCTGAGCTGCGTCAGCCTCAGGAATGTATAGCAGGATTCGCTGTGAGAAGAACCATACACGCAGCACGCAGTAGACCGTACCTGGACGGTCGCGTGCTATTTCTGAACTCTAACGTCGGCCTGGCCCAACAGGCCGCTGTGTTCAGGTGCCGCAAGGGCGATGTACTGTAACCTCGGGCAGTGCTGCGTTCCGTTGAAAAAGCTGCGGCAGCAGTTTAATCTAGCAAGTAGGGAAAGCACGTGTAGCAACACAACAGATTCTTGAGAAAGCGCAAACTGTCTATCTCTAATATGCGAGACTTACCAAGTTTCCTGTAACGTTGCTTGCAACGTGCCTCGGTAGCGCAGTAGGTAGCGCGTAAGTCTCATAATCTTAAGGTCGTGAGTTCGATCCTCACCCGGGGCATTTAATTTGCTGTACATCATGGCTGAATTAACGGCGTTGCTGTTGCTAGGGAACGAACTTAATTGTCGTTCGTTATCCACAAGGAGGCTACACCTCAGCGTCAATATGTTTATTTCCAATTATGACAACGTACAACTTTGATCTTTCTCTTCCCTTGTTATGAGTAAAATAATGAATAGTCAATTTCGAGCTGTGCGCCATGCCAGTCTGTAGGCGCAAATATGCTCGCAAACAGAGAACACCACTGAGACCAGATTCAGCACGAAATACGAGAGGAGACGGAGAAGATCTCACGCTTATCGAGCAAATCCGGTGTGGTCTAGTGGCTAGGATACCTGGCTTTCACCCAGGAGGCCCGGGTTCGATTCCCGGTACCGGAACGGAAGTTTTTGCGCACACAACGCTCCATGTTTTGGCCTTCGAACTGTCGTTTGTCGCCCACCCTCCGGAGCTTCGGCCGAACGTAATCGGGGAAAACAGGCACATGATGCAATTACTGTCGGCACCGGAATAAAGGGAGAAGTGGCACTGGTCCGCTGTTGGGCTGCTACCAGCGTCAGTGGGAAGTCGGTGAAGTCGCCAGTTGCGGCAGAAGCCAGCTGTTACCGTAGTACGCCTACACACGCGTTCCAGTTATTCACATTGCTTGCAGCCGCTCCATCCACAACAAGGGTGAGCCCGGATAGCTCAGTCGGTAGAGCATTAGGCTTTTAACCTAAGGGTCCAGGGTTCAAGTCCCTGTCCGGGCGAAGATTTTAACGTTTCCGCAATGGCTCGTCTCGTAGCGATGGTAGCCCTGCCGTAATCAGTGCACAGAGTTCGTTTCCTGTCAACATTCTGCGCAGACCGGTTGCATTTCTCACGATTCCAGGGAAACTTCAGTTACGAGCAGTCGTGGCCGAGTGGTTAAGGCGTCTGACTAGAAATCAGATTCCCTCTGGGAGCGTAGGTTCGAGTCCTACCGACTGCGTCGGTTTTTTTCTTTTTTTGTTTAAGAAGAACGAGCAGAAAATTTCGCAGTTTGCCTGTCGTTTTGGTACCTCTCCACACCTCGCCTCTCACAGCCGTTTATAGTGCCTGTCATTTTGATAAGGGCGAATTCCAAGCGTCAGCTTTCGCGTCAGCCGAGCAAAGTCGGGACAAGTCGGGACATACTACAGGATGGTCTGCGTGGAGCAACGACGAAAAAAACCTTCATGTAACAGCACGCGGCTCACATACTCATACGAAAAAACCAGCGCCACTTGCGGTGGCCGGGAATCGAACCCGGATCAACTGCTTGAAAGGCAACTATGCTCACCATTACACCACCACCGCACTGCCGCTGCTCGCAACGCCCCGCTGTGTCGGCTTCCCGCCCGCCAGCAGCGGCCCACGGTGATAGTAGCTGCAGGCGCTTTTCGAGGTAGGAGGGTGCATCCACACGCATTCGGGTAGCGCCTCCACGCACGCTGCGTCTTTGGGCAAGACTAGTCGCCGCGGCCGCAAGGTTACTCACACGATAGTGATGAGCATTCGTTTTAAGGCAATGTAGTGGAGGACTCCACGTGTGTAGCACTTTTTTCGGTTGTATCCGACGTCGCTGGGTGGCAATCCCACTTTCCCATGCAGAAAAGTGCTCGGGAAGCACGGGCAGCTTGTCGAGCATCGGTGGTTCAATGGCATGTGCCTCAGTAGTGCAGTAGGCAGCGCGTAAGTCTCATAATCGTAAGGCTTGCCGGCACGATAGCTCAGCGTGTTCGGTCTGAGAGTTATCTGCCCTCTGTAATAAAAGACCGAGTCAACGATGAACTTGAACGGGCGTCATCGGACGTCCGCCCCCAACAAATGCAACGAAAGAAATGAGAACAAAAAAAAAATTGGTGAATGCTCGCTTAGCATGCGGACGGCCCGGGTTCGATTCCCGGCCGATGCATCGTTCTGCTGTTCTCGCTATAATGCTGCCGCGCCGATTCCTCGCCTGAGCTGCGTCAGCCTCAGGAATGTATAGCAGGATTCGCTGTGAGAAGAACCATACACGCAGCACGCAGTAGACCGTACCTGGACGGTCGCGTGCTATTTCTGAACTCTAACGTCGGCCTGGCCCAACAGGCCGCTGTGTTCAGGTGCCGCAAGGGCGATGTACTGTAACCTCGGGCAGTGCTGCGTTCCGTTGAAAAAGCTGCGGCAGCAGTTTAATCTAGCAAGTAGGGAAAGCACGTGTAGCAACACAACAGATTCTTGAGAAAGCGCAAACTGTCTATCTCTAATATGCGAGACTTACCAAGTTTCCTGTAACGTTGCTTGCAACGTGCCTCGGTAGCGCAGTAGGTAGCGCGTAAGTCTCATAATCTTAAGGTCGTGAGTTCGATCCTCACCCGGGGCATTTAATTTGCTGTACATCATGGCTGAATTAACGGCGTTGCTGTTGCTAGGGAACGAACTTAATTGTCGTTCGTTATCCACAAGGAGGCTACACCTCAGCGTCAATATGTTTATTTCCAATTATGACAACGTACAACTTTGATCTTTCTCTTCCCTTGTTATGAGTAAAATAATGAATAGTCAATTTCGAGCTGTGCGCCATGCCAGTCTGTAGGCGCAAATATGCTCGCAAACAGAGAACACCACTGAGACCAGATTCAGCACGAAATACGAGAGGAGACGGAGAAGATCTCACGCTTATCGAGCAAATCCGGTGTGGTCTAGTGGCTAGGATACCTGGCTTTCACCCAGGAGGCCCGGGTTCGATTCCCGGTACCGGAACGGAAGTTTTTGCGCACACAACGCTCCATGTTTTGGCCTTCGAACTGTCGTTTGTCGCCCACCCTCCGGAGCTTCGGCCGAACGTAATCGGGGAAAACAGGCACATGATGCAATTACTGTCGGCACCGGAATAAAGGGAGAAGTGGCACTGGTCCGCTGTTGGGCTGCTACCAGCGTCAGTGGGAAGTCGGTGAAGTCGCCAGTTGCGGCAGAAGCCAGCTGTTACCGTAGTACGCCTACACACGCGTTCCAGTTATTCACATTGCTTGCAGCCGCTCCATCCACAACAAGGGTGAGCCCGGATAGCTCAGTCGGTAGAGCATTAGGCTTTTAACCTAAGGGTCCAGGGTTCAAGTCCCTGTCCGGGCGAAGATTTTAACGTTTCCGCAATGGCTCGTCTCGTAGCGATGGTAGCCCTGCCGTAATCAGTGCACAGAGTTCGTTTCCTGTCAACATTCTGCGCAGACCGGTTGCATTTCTCACGATTCCAGGGAAACTTCAGTTACGAGCAGTCGTGGCCGAGTGGTTAAGGCGTCTGACTAGAAATCAGATTCCCTCTGGGAGCGTAGGTTCGAGTCCTACCGACTGCGTCGGTTTTTTTCTTTTTTTGTTTAAGAAGAACGAGCAGAAAATTTCGCAGTTTGCCTGTCGTTTTGGTACCTCTCCACACCTCGCCTCTCACAGCCGTTTATAGTGCCTGTCATTTTGATAAGGGCGAATTCCAAGCGTCAGCTTTCGCGTCAGCCGAGCAAAGTCGGGACAAGTCGGGACATACTACAGGATGGTCTGCGTGGAGCAACGACGAAAAAAACCTTCATGTAACAGCACGCGGCTCACATACTCATACGAAAAAACCAGCGCCACTTGCGGTGGCCGGGAATCGAACCCGGATCAACTGCTTGGAAGGCAACTATGCTCACCATTACACCACCACCGCACTGCCGCTGCTCGCAACGCCCCGCTGTGTCGGCTTCCCGCCCGCCAGCAGCGGCCCACGGTGATAGTAGCTGCAGGCGCTTTTCGAGGTAGGAGGGTGCATCCACACGCATTCGGGTAGCGCCTCCACGCACGCTGCGTCTTTGGGCAAGACTAGTCGCCGCGGCCGCAAGGTTACTCACACGATAGTGATGAGCATTCGTTTTAAGGCAATGTAGTGGAGGACTCCACGTGTGTAGCACTTTTTTCGGTTGTATCCGACGTCGCTGGGTGGCAATCCCACTTTCCCATGCAGAAAAGTGCTCGGGAAGCACGGGCAGCTTGTCGAGCATCGGTGGTTCAATGGCATGTGCCTCAGTAGTGCAGTAGGCAGCGCGTAAGTCTCATAATCGTAAGGCTTGCCGGCACGATAGCTCAGCGTGTTCGGTCTGAGAGTTATCTGCCCTCTGTAATAAAAGACCGAGTCAACGATGAACTTGAACGGGCGTCATCGGACGTCCGCCCCCAACAAATGCAACGAAAGAAATGAGAACAAAAAAAAAATTGGTGAATGCTCGCTTAGCATGCGGACGGCCCGGGTTCGATTCCCGGCCGATGCATCGTTCTGCTGTTCTCGCTATAATGCTGCCGCGCCGATTCCTCGCCTGAGCTGCGTCAGCCTCAGGAATGTATAGCAGGATTCGCTGTGAGAAGAACCATACACGCAGCACGCAGTAGACCGTACCTGGACGGTCGCGTGCTATTTCTGAACTCTAACGTCGGCCTGGCCCAACAGGCCGCTGTGTTCAGGTGCCGCAAGGGCGATGTACTGTAACCTCGGGCAGTGCTGCGTTCCGTTGAAAAAGCTGCGGCAGCAGTTTAATCTAGCAAGTAGGGAAAGCACGTGTAGCAACACAACAGATTCTTGAGAAAGCGCAAACTGTCTATCTCTAATATGCGAGACTTACCAAGTTTCCTGTAACGTTGCTTGCAACGTGCCTCGGTAGCGCAGTAGGTAGCGCGTAAGTCTCATAATCTTAAGGTCGTGAGTTCGATCCTCACCCGGGGCATTTAATTTGCTGTACATCATGGCTGAATTAACGGCGTTGCTGTTGCTAGGGAACGAACTTAATTGTCGTTCGTTATCCACAAGGAGGCTACACCTCAGCGTCAATATGTTTATTTCCAATTATGACAACGTACAACTTTGATCTTTCTCTTCCCTTGTTATGAGTAAAATAATGAATAGTCAATTTCGAGCTGTGCGCCATGCCAGTCTGTAGGCGCAAATATGCTCGCAAACAGAGAACACCACTGAGACCAGATTCAGCACGAAATACGAGAGGAGACGGAGAAGATCTCACGCTTATCGAGCAAATCCGGTGTGGTCTAGTGGCTAGGATACCTGGCTTTCACCCAGGAGGCCCGGGTTCGATTCCCGGTACCGGAACGGAAGTTTTTGCGCACACAACGCTCCATGTTTTGGCCTTCGAACTGTCGTTTGTCGCCCACCCTCCGGAGCTTCGGCCGAACGTAATCGGGGAAAACAGGCACATGATGCAATTACTGTCGGCACCGGAATAAAGGGAGAAGTGGCACTGGTCCGCTGTTGGGCTGCTACCAGCGTCAGTGGGAAGTCGGTGAAGTCGCCAGTTGCGGCAGAAGCCAGCTGTTACCGTAGTACGCCTACACACGCGTTCCAGTTATTCACATTGCTTGCAGCCGCTCCATCCACAACAAGGGTGAGCCCGGATAGCTCAGTCGGTAGAGCATTAGGCTTTTAACCTAAGGGTCCAGGGTTCAAGTCCCTGTCCGGGCGAAGATTTTAACGTTTCCGCAATGGCTCGTCTCGTAGCGATGGTAGCCCTGCCGTAATCAGTGCACAGAGTTCGTTTCCTGTCAACATTCTGCGCAGACCGGTTGCATTTCTCACGATTCCAGGGAAACTTCAGTTACGAGCAGTCGTGGCCGAGTGGTTAAGGCGTCTGACTAGAAATCAGATTCCCTCTGGGAGCGTAGGTTCGAGTCCTACCGACTGCGTCGGTTTTTTTCTTTTTTTGTTTAAGAAGAACGAGCAGAAAATTTCGCAGTTTGCCTGTCGTTTTGGTACCTCTCCACACCTCGCCTCTCACAGCCGTTTATAGTGCCTGTCATTTTGATAAGGGCGAATTCCAAGCGTCAGCTTTCGCGTCAGCCGAGCAAAGTCGGGACAAGTCGGGACATACTACAGGATGGTCTGCGTGGAGCAACGACGAAAAAAACCTTCATGTAACAGCACGCGGCTCACATACTCATACGAAAAAACCAGCGCCACTTGCGGTGGCCGGGAATCGAACCCGGATCAACTGCTTGAAAGGCAACTATGCTCACCATTACACCACCACCGCACTGCCGCTGCTCGCAACGCCCCGCTGTGTCGGCTTCCCGCCCGCCAGCAGCGGCCCACGGTGATAGTAGCTGCAGGCGCTTTTCGAGGTAGGAGGGTGCATCCACACGCATTCGGGTAGCGCCTCCACGCACGCTGCGTCTTTGGGCAAGACTAGTCGCCGCGGCCGCAAGGTTACTCACACGATAGTGATGAGCATTCGTTTTAAGGCAATGTAGTGGAGGACTCCACGTGTGTAGCACTTTTTTCGGTTGTATCCGACGTCGCTGGGTGGCAATCCCACTTTCCCATGCAGAAAAGTGCTCGGGAAGCACGGGCAGCTTGTCGAGCATCGGTGGTTCAATGGCATGTGCCTCAGTAGTGCAGTAGGCAGCGCGTAAGTCTCATAATCGTAAGGCTTGCCGGCACGATAGCTCAGCGTGTTCGGTCTGAGAGTTATCTGCCCTCTGTAATAAAAGACCGAGTCAACGATGAACTTGAACGGGCGTCATCGGACGTCCGCCCCCAACAAATGCAACGAAAGAAATGAGAACAAAAAAAAAATTGGTGAATGCTCGCTTAGCATGCGGACGGCCCGGGTTCGATTCCCGGCCGATGCATCGTTCTGCTGTTCTCGCTATAATGCTGCCGCGCCGATTCCTCGCCTGAGCTGCGTCAGCCTCAGGAATGTATAGCAGGATTCGCTGTGAGAAGAACCATACACGCAGCACGCAGTAGACCGTACCTGGACGGTCGCGTGCTATTTCTGAACTCTAACGTCGGCCTGGCCCAACAGGCCGCTGTGTTCAGGTGCCGCAAGGGCGATGTACTGTAACCTCGGGCAGTGCTGCGTTCCGTTGAAAAAGCTGCGGCAGCAGTTTAATCTAGCAAGTAGGGAAAGCACGTGTAGCAACACAACAGATTCTTGAGAAAGCGCAAACTGTCTATCTCTAATATGCGAGACTTACCAAGTTTCCTGTAACGTTGCTTGCAACGTGCCTCGGTAGCGCAGTAGGTAGCGCGTAAGTCTCATAATCTTAAGGTCGTGAGTTCGATCCTCACCCGGGGCATTTAATTTGCTGTACATCATGGCTGAATTAACGGCGTTGCTGTTGCTAGGGAACGAACTTAATTGTCGTTCGTTATCCACAAGGAGGCTACACCTCAGCGTCAATATGTTTATTTCCAATTATGACAACGTACAACTTTGATCTTTCTCTTCCCTTGTTATGAGTAAAATAATGAATAGTCAATTTCGAGCTGTGCGCCATGCCAGTCTGTAGGCGCAAATATGCTCGCAAACAGAGAACACCACTGAGACCAGATTCAGCACGAAATACGAGAGGAGACGGAGAAGATCTCACGCTTATCGAGCAAATCCGGTGTGGTCTAGTGGCTAGGATACCTGGCTTTCACCCAGGAGGCCCGGGTTCGATTCCCGGTACCGGAACGGAAGTTTTTGCGCACACAACGCTCCATGTTTTGGCCTTCGAACTGTCGTTTGTCGCCCACCCTCCGGAGCTTCGGCCGAACGTAATCGGGGAAAACAGGCACATGATGCAATTACTGTCGGCACCGGAATAAAGGGAGAAGTGGCACTGGTCCGCTGTTGGGCTGCTACCAGCGTCAGTGGGAAGTCGGTGAAGTCGCCAGTTGCGGCAGAAGCCAGCTGTTACCGTAGTACGCCTACACACGCGTTCCAGTTATTCACATTGCTTGCAGCCGCTCCATCCACAACAAGGGTGAGCCCGGATAGCTCAGTCGGTAGAGCATTAGGCTTTTAACCTAAGGGTCCAGGGTTCAAGTCCCTGTCCGGGCGAAGATTTTAACGTTTCCGCAATGGCTCGTCTCGTAGCGATGGTAGCCCTGCCGTAATCAGTGCACAGAGTTCGTTTCCTGTCAACATTCTGCGCAGACCGGTTGCATTTCTCACGATTCCAGGGAAACTTCAGTTACGAGCAGTCGTGGCCGAGTGGTTAAGGCGTCTGACTAGAAATCAGATTCCCTCTGGGAGCGTAGGTTCGAGTCCTACCGACTGCGTCGGTTTTTTTCTTTTTTTGTTTAAGAAGAACGAGCAGAAAATTTCGCAGTTTGCCTGTCGTTTTGGTACCTCTCCACACCTCGCCTCTCACAGCCGTTTATAGTGCCTGTCATTTTGATAAGGGCGAATTCCAAGCGTCAGCTTTCGCGTCAGCCGAGCAAAGTCGGGACAAGTCGGGACATACTACAGGATGGTCTGCGTGGAGCAACGACGAAAAAAACCTTCATGTAACAGCACGCGGCTCACATACTCATACGAAAAAACCAGCGCCACTTGCGGTGGCCGGGAATCGAACCCGGATCAACTGCTTGGAAGGCAACTATGCTCACCATTACACCACCACCGCACTGCCGCTGCTCGCAACGCCCCGCTGTGTCGGCTTCCCGCCCGCCAGCAGCGGCCCACGGTGATAGTAGCTGCAGGCGCTTTTCGAGGTAGGAGGGTGCATCCACACGCATTCGGGTAGCGCCTCCACGCACGCTGCGTCTTTGGGCAAGACTAGTCGCCGCGGCCGCAAGGTTACTCACACGATAGTGATGAGCATTCGTTTTAAGGCAATGTAGTGGAGGACTCCACGTGTGTAGCACTTTTTTCGGTTGTATCCGACGTCGCTGGGTGGCAATCCCACTTTCCCATGCAGAAAAGTGCTCGGGAAGCACGGGCAGCTTGTCGAGCATCGGTGGTTCAATGGCATGTGCCTCAGTAGTGCAGTAGGCAGCGCGTAAGTCTCATAATCGTAAGGCTTGCCGGCACGATAGCTCAGCGTGTTCGGTCTGAGAGTTATCTGCCCTCTGTAATAAAAGACCGAGTCAACGATGAACTTGAACGGGCGTCATCGGACGTCCGCCCCCAACAAATGCAACGAAAGAAATGAGAACAAAAAAAAAATTGGTGAATGCTCGCTTAGCATGCGGACGGCCCGGGTTCGATTCCCGGCCGATGCATCGTTCTGCTGTTCTCGCTATAATGCTGCCGCGCCGATTCCTCGCCTGAGCTGCGTCAGCCTCAGGAATGTATAGCAGGATTCGCTGTGAGAAGAACCATACACGCAGCACGCAGTAGACCGTACCTGGACGGTCGCGTGCTATTTCTGAACTCTAACGTCGGCCTGGCCCAACAGGCCGCTGTGTTCAGGTGCCGCAAGGGCGATGTACTGTAACCTCGGGCAGTGCTGCGTTCCGTTGAAAAAGCTGCGGCAGCAGTTTAATCTAGCAAGTAGGGAAAGCACGTGTAGCAACACAACAGATTCTTGAGAAAGCGCAAACTGTCTATCTCTAATATGCGAGACTTACCAAGTTTCCTGTAACGTTGCTTGCAACGTGCCTCGGTAGCGCAGTAGGTAGCGCGTAAGTCTCATAATCTTAAGGTCGTGAGTTCGATCCTCACCCGGGGCATTTAATTTGCTGTACATCATGGCTGAATTAACGGCGTTGCTGTTGCTAGGGAACGAACTTAATTGTCGTTCGTTATCCACAAGGAGGCTACACCTCAGCGTCAATATGTTTATTTCCAATTATGACAACGTACAACTTTGATCTTTCTCTTCCCTTGTTATGAGTAAAATAATGAATAGTCAATTTCGAGCTGTGCGCCATGCCAGTCTGTAGGCGCAAATATGCTCGCAAACAGAGAACACCACTGAGACCAGATTCAGCACGAAATACGAGAGGAGACGGAGAAGATCTCACGCTTATCGAGCAAATCCGGTGTGGTCTAGTGGCTAGGATACCTGGCTTTCACCCAGGAGGCCCGGGTTCGATTCCCGGTACCGGAACGGAAGTTTTTGCGCACACAACGCTCCATGTTTTGGCCTTCGAACTGTCGTTTGTCGCCCACCCTCCGGAGCTTCGGCCGAACGTAATCGGGGAAAACAGGCACATGATGCAATTACTGTCGGCACCGGAATAAAGGGAGAAGTGGCACTGGTCCGCTGTTGGGCTGCTACCAGCGTCAGTGGGAAGTCGGTGAAGTCGCCAGTTGCGGCAGAAGCCAGCTGTTACCGTAGTACGCCTACACACGCGTTCCAGTTATTCACATTGCTTGCAGCCGCTCCATCCACAACAAGGGTGAGCCCGGATAGCTCAGTCGGTAGAGCATTAGGCTTTTAACCTAAGGGTCCAGGGTTCAAGTCCCTGTCCGGGCGAAGATTTTAACGTTTCCGCAATGGCTCGTCTCGTAGCGATGGTAGCCCTGCCGTAATCAGTGCACAGAGTTCGTTTCCTGTCAACATTCTGCGCAGACCGGTTGCATTTCTCACGATTCCAGGGAAACTTCAGTTACGAGCAGTCGTGGCCGAGTGGTTAAGGCGTCTGACTAGAAATCAGATTCCCTCTGGGAGCGTAGGTTCGAGTCCTACCGACTGCGTCGGTTTTTTTCTTTTTTTGTTTAAGAAGAACGAGCAGAAAATTTCGCAGTTTGCCTGTCGTTTTGGTACCTCTCCACACCTCGCCTCTCACAGCCGTTTATAGTGCCTGTCATTTTGATAAGGGCGAATTCCAAGCGTCAGCTTTCGCGTCAGCCGAGCAAAGTCGGGACAAGTCGGGACATACTACAGGATGGTCTGCGTGGAGCAACGACGAAAAAAACCTTCATGTAACAGCACGCGGCTCACATACTCATACGAAAAAACCAGCGCCACTTGCGGTGGCCGGGAATCGAACCCGGATCAACTGCTTGGAAGGCAACTATGCTCACCATTACACCACCACCGCACTGCCGCTGCTCGCAACGCCCCGCTGTGTCGGCTTCCCGCCCGCCAGCAGCGGCCCACGGTGATAGTAGCTGCAGGCGCTTTTCGAGGTAGGAGGGTGCATCCACACGCATTCGGGTAGCGCCTCCACGCACGCTGCGTCTTTGGGCAAGACTAGTCGCCGCGGCCGCAAGGTTACTCACACGATAGTGATGAGCATTCGTTTTAAGGCAATGTAGTGGAGGACTCCACGTGTGTAGCACTTTTTTCGGTTGTATCCGACGTCGCTGGGTGGCAATCCCACTTTCCCATGCAGAAAAGTGCTCGGGAAGCACGGGCAGCTTGTCGAGCATCGGTGGTTCAATGGCATGTGCCTCAGTAGTGCAGTAGGCAGCGCGTAAGTCTCATAATCGTAAGGCTTGCCGGCACGATAGCTCAGCGTGTTCGGTCTGAGAGTTATCTGCCCTCTGTAATAAAAGACCGAGTCAACGATGAACTTGAACGGGCGTCATCGGACGTCCGCCCCCAACAAATGCAACGAAAGAAATGAGAACAAAAAAAAAATTGGTGAATGCTCGCTTAGCATGCGGACGGCCCGGGTTCGATTCCCGGCCGATGCATCGTTCTGCTGTTCTCGCTATAATGCTGCCGCGCCGATTCCTCGCCTGAGCTGCGTCAGCCTCAGGAATGTATAGCAGGATTCGCTGTGAGAAGAACCATACACGCAGCACGCAGTAGACCGTACCTGGACGGTCGCGTGCTATTTCTGAACTCTAACGTCGGCCTGGCCCAACAGGCCGCTGTGTTCAGGTGCCGCAAGGGCGATGTACTGTAACCTCGGGCAGTGCTGCGTTCCGTTGAAAAAGCTGCGGCAGCAGTTTAATCTAGCAAGTAGGGAAAGCACGTGTAGCAACACAACAGATTCTTGAGAAAGCGCAAACTGTCTATCTCTAATATGCGAGACTTACCAAGTTTCCTGTAACGTTGCTTGCAACGTGCCTCGGTAGCGCAGTAGGTAGCGCGTAAGTCTCATAATCTTAAGGTCG
>NW_026045763.1:2500-7500 GCF_023898315.1 Schistocerca nitens
GTGCGCGATTGCGTTGCTCAGTACGGATTCCGATGCCGAGCGATCAGCTAGAAAGCGCCCCAACCATGTCGATCCCCATGGGCGTTGCACTCGCAGTCGCAAAGACTCTGGGCAATGGCTAAAAGCGCTCCGCAATATATTACTCAGACGGGTAATGACGGTCCGAGCGCTCAGCGTCAGGAGAGCGTTCCTGAGCCCTGACCCACAGGCAGGGTGTAGCGTATCCCACCCGCAGACATGTGACGTTGTCACACGACCAGTTGTCACTAATCGACTGATTGCCGATAATCATATGCCATACACCGGGGAAAGCTGCCGCGAGGGGTAGCTACGTAGTGCAGTCGCACCTCTACTACTGTACAGAGATAGAACACCGCGTGACCGCAACCAGATTAAACTGATACATGGCGCTGATTACTAATAGATGCAGAGCCATCGGAATATAGATGGCATACGACATACAACAGTCCCTATACATGCTGACAGTCTGTGCACACATGCGAACTACACGTCACCCAGACACTCTATCACACACTACTCTCTGCCTGTAACAGACACAGACAAAATATCTAAGCACCAGCATGGAACAACATCCAGTGCATCCTCTCCGCCACATTACACAATTCACACTATGATAACAAAACCAGGAGGTCCACCCCAAAAACAGAATATCTCACTCTTCCAACAACCATCATTACTCAGATAAGCCACAAACACCCACACATGTCCTACACAGGGGTGCAACCAACACCACCACACTGCCTTGTCTCACAGCATATAGGCAATGGCAGGAATGAAAGACACAGGTCTGCCACTCCCTTGCCACACCCACGGAACCGGCGCACCACCTCCCCTGAGCCAAAGGTGCATCCTGACGTGACACATCTCAGGGTGCCTCAGGCGTCCACTTACCATCATCACTATGAACGAACCTCGTCCCCTCCCCCCTCATACACCATCCCTTAACCTAACCTATGTTGCACCTTAACCTAACCTATGTTGCACCTTAACCTAACCTATGTTGCACCTTAACCTAACCTATGTTGCACCTTAACCTAACCTATGTTGCGCCTTAACCTAACCTATGTTGCGCCTTAACCTAACCTATGTTGCGCCTTAACCTAACCTATGTTGCGCCTTAACCTAACCTATGTTGCGCCTTAACCTAACCTATGTTGCGCCATAACCTAACCTATGTTGCGCCATAACCTAACCTATGTTGCGCCTTAACCTAACCTATGTTGCGCCTTAACCTAACCTATGTTGCGCCTTAACCTAACCTATGTTGCGCCTTAACCTAACCTATGTTGCGCCTTAACCTAACCTATGTTGCGCCTTAACCTAACCTATGTTGCGCCTTAACCTAACCTATGTTGCGCCTTAACCTAACCTATGTTGCGCCTTAACCTAACCCAAGTTGCGCCCTAACCTAACCCAAGTTGCGCCCTAACCTAACCCAAGTTGCGCCCTAACCTAACCCAAGTTGCGCCCTAACCTAACCCAAGTTGCGCCCTAACCTAACCCAAGTTGCGCCCTAACCTAACCCAAGTTGCGCCCTAACCTAACCCAAGTTGCGCCCTAACCTAACCCAAGTTGCGCCTTAACCTAACCCAAGTTGCGCCTTAACCTAACCCAAGTTGCGCCTTAACCTAACCCAAGTTGCGCCTTAACCTAACCCAAGTTGCGCCTTAACCTAACCCAAGTTGCGCCTTAACCTAACCCAAGTTGCGCCTTAACCTAACCCAAGTTGCGCCTTAACCTAACCCAAGTTGCGCCCTAACCTAACCCAAGTTGCGCCCTAACCTAACCCAAGTTGCGCCCTAACCTAACCCAAGTTGCGCCCTAACCTAACCCAAGTTGCGCCCTAACCTAACCCAAGTTGCGCCCTAACCTAACCCAAGTTGCGCCCTAACCTAACCCAAGTTGCGCCCTAACCTAACCCAAGTTGCGCCCTAACCTAACCCAAGTTGCGCCTTAACCTAACCCAAGTTGCGCCTTAACCTAACCCAAGTTGCGCCTTAACCTAACCCAAGTTGCGCCTTAACCTAACCCAAGTTGCGCCTTAACCTAACCCAAGTTGCGCCTTAACCTAACCCACGTTGCGCCCTAACCTAACCTACGTTGCGCCCTAACCTAACCTACGTTGCGCCCTAACCTAACCTACGTTGCGCCCTAACCTGCCCTGTAATTGTTAGTTATATGACTCTAGGAATTCGTGTAGCGTTGCCTAATTGCAACCATCTCAACATAGTTCACTTCGCGCACACTGTGGTGTTCTGCGTATTGATTCATTTTACGGTGCGTACCCTCACATCTTGCGAGTGTTGCTTACTTTCCACATGGTCCCGCTATCCACTGTATTGTGTACTGCAATAGGACGTATATCGCCCCCGCCCCCCCCTCCCCTCCTGTCACCTCTAGCTCGTCGGTCAGGAGTTCGCGTGTTGAATGCGCTTCGCAGCTGTGCAATGGCATTCGTATACGTACGCTGGCCACCTTCCACGTGTTCTTTCGTGCACACGTCGCAGCGTGTATGTATGCTGATGGAGTGCGTCGTGACACACAACATCCAGGCATGCAAGACTCGTAGAAGTCGCAAATGTAGATGGATGTCTACGTTTGCTGCCCAAGTTACGCAAATGAACTGGAAATCCGTTGTTGCGCGGTTGTTCGCGCTGGAGGTGAATCGTTGATATCGACGATCGGTACAGGTATTAACCGGTTGCTTCAGCGACACCCGTCATACCCACGAACGTGAGTGGGCATGTGGGTATGAAGCGATACGCGGCGGTGGCTGGGTGGGACCGTCCCCGGCCGGTGAGGGGGGGGCGCCCGGCGTGCTGGCCGCGCGCTGCGTGGGCGCACGCGCGGCAGCCGGCTGGTGGGGGCGCCCAGTGGCAGGCGCGCCGGCTGACGGACGCGGCAGGCGGCGCATCTGCGTGCCGGCGCACCCAGCGCGCGGCGCCGTGCGGCCAAAGTGGGTCCTCCCGGGCCCGGTGCGAAGCGCGGTGGACATCTGCAGTGTGCTGGTCCGATTGAGGACTGTGTGCGTTGAGGATGCGCCGCCGCCCGGCACTCGGCGCCGCGACGCCGTCTGCTGCTCGGTCGCCCCCGCGGTTCTCGCAGGTGGTTTGTATCGCAGCTGTGCGGATGTGTTGGCGCGTGCGCTGTGCTGGGAGAGTTCGCTTTGGCACCCAAGTGGGGCTCTGCCCCTCTGTGGCGCTGGCGTTGGAGCTGCCCGGTCACTGTTTGTGGCCGCGTGTTGTCTCCCGCCGGCAACACCACGACAGCACGCTCCCGGGCCTCTGTCGGCAGCGGCAAGCTCAGTTGGGGGCACGGGTGGTCGCACTGAAAGCGTCTACTCGCCTATCTCCGGGCGATTGCGCCTCTCTCGAACCCGACCAAGTACTTAGGACGGCGCTGCGCGCCGCCGGGACCTGAGAGGGTTTCGAGGTGTATCGTGCAGGGGAGCCCAGCCTCCTCCTGTTTGCAGAATAATTGAGCGGACGCTTGCGTGTTCGCGCGGGCCCCCGGGACACACTCCCGGGCGGCCGGCTGCTCAGCTCTAGTTGACGCAGCTCCCTGGTTGATCCTGCCAGTAGTCATATGCTTGTCTCAAAGATTAAGCCATGCATGTCTCAGTACAAGCCGCATTAAGGTGAAACCGCGAATGGCTCATTAAATCAGTTATGGTTCCTTAGATCGTACCCACGTTACTTGGATAACTGTGGTAATTCTAGAGCTAATACATGCAAACAGAGTCCCGACCAGAGATGGAAGGGACGCTTTTATTAGATCAAAACCAATCGGTCGGCTCGTCCGGTCCGTTTGCCTTGGTGACTCTGAATAACTTTGGGCTGATCGCACGGTCTTCGTACCGGCGACGCATCTTTCAAATGTCTGCCTTATCAACTGTCGATGGTAGGTTCTGCGCCTACCATGGTTGTAACGGGTAACGGGGAATCAGGGTTCGATTCCGGAGAGGGAGCCTGAGAAACGGCTACCACATCCAAGGAAGGCAGCAGGCGCGCAAATTACCCACTCCCGGCACGGGGAGGTAGTGACGAAAAATAACGATACGGGACTCATCCGAGGCCCCGTAATCGGAATGAGTACACTTTAAATCCTTTAACGAGTATCTATTGGAGGGCAAGTCTGGTGCCAGCAGCCGCGGTAATTCCAGCTCCAATAGCGTATATTAAAGTTGTTGCGGTTAAAAAGCTCGTAGTTGGATTTGTGTCCCACGCTGTTGGTTCACCGCCCGTCGGTGTTTAACTGGCATGTATCGTGGGACGTCCTGCCGGTGGGGCGAGCCGAAGGCGTGCGACCGCCTCGTGCGTGCTCGTGCGTCCCGAGGCGGACCCCGTTGAAATCCTACCAGGGTGCTCTTTATTGAGTGTCTCGGTGGGCCGGCACGTTTACTTTGAACAAATTAGAGTGCTTAAAGCAGGCAAGCCCGCCTGAATACTGTGTGCATGGAATAATGGAATAGGACCTCGGTTCTATTTTGTTGGTTTTCGGAACCCGAGGTAATGATTAATAGGGACAGGCGGGGGCATTCGTATTGCGACGTTAGAGGTGAAATTCTTGGATCGTCGCAAGACGAACAGAAGCGAAAGCATTTGCCAAGTATGTTTTCATTAATCAAGAACGAAAGTTAGAGGTTCGAAGGCGATCAGATACCGCCCTAGTTCTAACCATAAACGATGCCAGCCAGCGATCCGCCGCAGTTCCTCCGATGACTCGGCGGGCAGCCTCCGGGAAACCAAAGCTTTTGGGTTCCGGGGGAAGTATGGTTGCAAAGCTGAAACTTAAAGGAATTGACGGAAGGGCACCACCAGGAGTGGAGCCTGCGGCTTAATTTGACTCAACACGGGAAACCTCACCAGGCCCGGACACCGGAAGGATTGACAGATTGATAGCTCTTTCTTGATTCGGTGGGTGGTGGTGCATGGCCGTTCTTAGTTGGTGGAGCGATTTGTCTGGTTAATTCCGATAAC
>NW_026045763.1:15000-17500 GCF_023898315.1 Schistocerca nitens
CAGACAAAATATCTAAGCACCAGCATGGAACAACATCCAGTGCATCCTCTCCGCCACATTACACAATTCACACTATGATAACAAAACCAGGAGGTCCACCCCAAAAACAGAATATCTCACTCTTCCAACAACCATCATTACTCAGATAAGCCACAAACACCCACACATGTCCTACACAGGGGTGCAACCAACACCACCACACTGCCTTGTCTCACAGCATATAGGCAATGGCAGGAATGAAAGACACAGGTCTGCCACTCCCTTGCCACACCCACGGAACCGGCGCACCACCTCCCCTGAGCCAAAGGTGCATCCTGACGTGACACATCTCAGGGTGCCTCAGGCGTCCACTTACCATCATCACTATGAACGAACCTCGTCCCCTCCCCCCTCATACACCATCCCTTAACCTAACCTATGTTGCACCTTAACCTAACCTATGTTGCACCTTAACCTAACCTATGTTGCACCTTAACCTAACCTATGTTGCACCTTAACCTAACCTATGTTGCGCCTTAACCTAACCTATGTTGCGCCTTAACCTAACCTATGTTGCGCCTTAACCTAACCTATGTTGCGCCTTAACCTAACCTATGTTGCGCCTTAACCTAACCTATGTTGCGCCATAACCTAACCTATGTTGCGCCATAACCTAACCTATGTTGCGCCTTAACCTAACCTATGTTGCGCCTTAACCTAACCTATGTTGCGCCTTAACCTAACCTATGTTGCGCCTTAACCTAACCTATGTTGCGCCTTAACCTAACCTATGTTGCGCCTTAACCTAACCTATGTTGCGCCTTAACCTAACCTATGTTGCGCCTTAACCTAACCTATGTTGCGCCTTAACCTAACCCAAGTTGCGCCCTAACCTAACCCAAGTTGCGCCCTAACCTAACCCAAGTTGCGCCCTAACCTAACCCAAGTTGCGCCCTAACCTAACCCAAGTTGCGCCCTAACCTAACCCAAGTTGCGCCCTAACCTAACCCAAGTTGCGCCCTAACCTAACCCAAGTTGCGCCTTAACCTAACCCAAGTTGCGCCTTAACCTAACCCAAGTTGCGCCTTAACCTAACCCAAGTTGCGCCTTAACCTAACCCAAGTTGCGCCTTAACCTAACCCAAGTTGCGCCTTAACCTAACCCAAGTTGCGCCTTAACCTAACCCAAGTTGCGCCTTAACCTAACCCAAGTTGCGCCCTAACCTAACCCAAGTTGCGCCCTAACCTAACCCAAGTTGCGCCCTAACCTAACCCAAGTTGCGCCCTAACCTAACCCAAGTTGCGCCCTAACCTAACCCAAGTTGCGCCCTAACCTAACCCAAGTTGCGCCCTAACCTAACCCAAGTTGCGCCTTAACCTAACCCAAGTTGCGCCTTAACCTAACCCAAGTTGCGCCTTAACCTAACCCAAGTTGCGCCTTAACCTAACCCAAGTTGCGCCTTAACCTAACCCACGTTGCGCCCTAACCTAACCTACGTTGCGCCCTAACCTAACCTACGTTGCGCCCTAACCTAACCTACGTTGCGCCCTAACCTGCCCTGTAATTGTTAGTTATATGACTCTAGGAATTCGTGTAGCGTTGCCTAATTGCAACCATCTCAACATAGTTCACTTCGCGCACACTGTGGTGTTCTGCGTATTGATTCATTTTACGGTGCGTACCCTCACATCTTGCGAGTGTTGCTTACTTTCCACATGGTCCCGCTATCCACTGTATTGTGTACTGCAATAGGACGTATATCGCCCCCGCCCCCCCCTCCCCTCCTGTCACCTCTAGCTCGTCGGTCAGGAGTTCGCGTGTTGAATGCGCTTCGCAGCTGTGCAATGGCATTCGTATACGTACGCTGGCCACCTTCCACGTGTTCTTTCGTGCACACGTCGCAGCGTGTATGTATGCTGATGGAGTGCGTCGTGACACACAACATCCAGGCATGCAAGACTCGTAGAAGTCGCA
The DNA here is from genome assembly GCF_023898315.1 of Schistocerca nitens. Classification (NCBI taxonomy): domain Eukaryota; kingdom Metazoa; phylum Arthropoda; class Insecta; order Orthoptera; family Acrididae; genus Schistocerca; species Schistocerca nitens. The sequence goes on from NW_026045763.1 coordinate 16,954, forward strand.
AATGTAGATGGATGTCTACGTTTGCTGCCCAAGTTACGCAAATGAACTGGAAATCCGTTGTTGCGCGGTTGTTCGCGCTGGAGGTGAATCGTTGATATCGACGATCGGTACAGGTATTAACCGGTTGCTTCAGCGACACCCGTCATACCCACGAACGTGAGTGGGCATGTGGGTATGAAGCGATACGCGGCGGTGGCTGGGTGGGACCGTCCCCGGCCGGTGAGGGGGGGGCGCCCGGCGTGCTGGCCGCGCGCTGCGTGGGCGCACGCGCGGCAGCCGGCTGGTGGGGGCGCCCAGTGGCAGGCGCGCCGGCTGACGGACGCGGCAGGCGGCGCATCTGCGTGCCGGCGCACCCAGCGCGCGGCGCCGTGCGGCCAAAGTGGGTCCTCCCGGGCCCGGTGCGAAGCGCGGTGGACATCTGCAGTGTGCTGGTCCGATTGAGGACTGTGTGCGTTGAGGATGCGCCGCCGCCCGGCACTCGGCGCCGCGACGCCGTCTGCTGCTCGGTCGCCCCCGCGGTTCTCGCAGGTGGTTTGTATCGCAGCTG
>NW_026045764.1:7500-12500 GCF_023898315.1 Schistocerca nitens
CAGACAAATCGCTCCACCAACTAAGAACGGCCATGCACCACCACCCACCGAATCAAGAAAGAGCTATCAATCTGTCAATCCTTCCGGTGTCCGGGCCTGGTGAGGTTTCCCGTGTTGAGTCAAATTAAGCCGCAGGCTCCACTCCTGGTGGTGCCCTTCCGTCAATTCCTTTAAGTTTCAGCTTTGCAACCATACTTCCCCCGGAACCCAAAAGCTTTGGTTTCCCGGAGGCTGCCCGCCGAGTCATCGGAGGAACTGCGGCGGATCGCTGGCTGGCATCGTTTATGGTTAGAACTAGGGCGGTATCTGATCGCCTTCGAACCTCTAACTTTCGTTCTTGATTAATGAAAACATACTTGGCAAATGCTTTCGCTTCTGTTCGTCTTGCGACGATCCAAGAATTTCACCTCTAACGTCGCAATACGAATGCCCCCGCCTGTCCCTATTAATCATTACCTCGGGTTCCGAAAACCAACAAAATAGAACCGAGGTCCTATTCCATTATTCCATGCACACAGTATTCAGGCGGGCTTGCCTGCTTTAAGCACTCTAATTTGTTCAAAGTAAACGTGCCGGCCCACCGAGACACTCAATAAAGAGCACCCTGGTAGGATTTCAACGGGGTCCGCCTCGGGACGCACGAGCACGCACGAGGCGGTCGCACGCCTTCGGCTCGCCCCACCGGCAGGACGTCCCACGATACATGCCAGTTAAACACCGACGGGCGGTGAACCAACAGCGTGGGACACAAATCCAACTACGAGCTTTTTAACCGCAACAACTTTAATATACGCTATTGGAGCTGGAATTACCGCGGCTGCTGGCACCAGACTTGCCCTCCAATAGATACTCGTTAAAGGATTTAAAGTGTACTCATTCCGATTACGGGGCCTCGGATGAGTCCCGTATCGTTATTTTTCGTCACTACCTCCCCGTGCCGGGAGTGGGTAATTTGCGCGCCTGCTGCCTTCCTTGGATGTGGTAGCCGTTTCTCAGGCTCCCTCTCCGGAATCGAACCCTGATTCCCCGTTACCCGTTACAACCATGGTAGGCGCAGAACCTACCATCGACAGTTGATAAGGCAGACATTTGAAAGATGCGTCGCCGGTACGAAGACCGTGCGATCAGCCCAAAGTTATTCAGAGTCACCAAGGCAAACGGACCGGACGAGCCGACCGATTGGTTTTGATCTAATAAAAGCGTCCCTTCCATCTCTGGTCGGGACTCTGTTTGCATGTATTAGCTCTAGAATTACCACAGTTATCCAAGTAACGTGGGTACGATCTAAGGAACCATAACTGATTTAATGAGCCATTCGCGGTTTCACCTTAATGCGGCTTGTACTGAGACATGCATGGCTTAATCTTTGAGACAAGCATATGACTACTGGCAGGATCAACCAGGGAGCTGCGTCAACTAGAGCTGAGCAGCCGGCCGCCCGGGAGTGTGTCCCGGGGGCCCGCGCGAACACGCAAGCGTCCGCTCAATTATTCTGCAAACAGGAGGAGGCTGGGCTCCCCTGCACGATACACCTCGAAACCCTCTCAGGTCCCGGCGGCGCGCAGCGCCGTCCTAAGTACTTGGTCGGGTTCGAGAGAGGCGCAATCGCCCGGAGATAGGCGAGTAGACGCTTTCAGTGCGACCACCCGTGCTCCCAACTGAGCTTGCCGCTGCCGACAGAGGCCCGGGAGCGTGCTGTCGTGGTGTTGCCGGCGGGAGACAACACGCGGCCACAAACAGTGACCGGGCAGCTCCAACGCCAGCGCCACAGAGGGGCAGAGCCCCACTTGGGTGCCAAAGCGAACTCTCCCAGCACAGCGCACGCGCCAACACATCCGCACAGCTGCGATACAAACCACCTGCGAGAACCGCGGGGGCGACCGAGCAGCAGACGGCGTCGCGGCGCCGAGTGCCGGGCGGCGGCGCATCCTCAACGCACACAGTCCTCAATCGGACCAGCACACTGCAGATGTCCACCGCGCTTCGCACCGGGCCCGGGAGGACCCACTTTGGCCGCACGGCGCCGCGCGCTGGGTGCGCCGGCACGCAGATGCGCCGCCTGCCGCGTCCGTCAGCCGGCGCGCCTGCCACTGGGCGCCCCCACCAGCCGGCTGCCGCGCGTGCGCCCACGCAGCGCGCGGCCAGCACGCCGGGCGCCCCCCCCTCACCGGCCGGGGACGGTCCCACCCAGCCACCGCCGCGTATCGCTTCATACCCACATGCCCACTCACGTTCGTGGGTATGACGGGTGTCGCTGAAGCAACCGGTTAATACCTGTACCGATCGTCGATATCAACGATTCACCTCCAGCGCGAACAACCGCGCAACAACGGATTTCCAGTTCATTTGCGTAACTTGGGCAGCAAACGTAGACGTCCATCTACATTTGCGAATTCAATGGGTCTTGCATGCCTGGATGTTATGAGTCACGACACGCCACATCAGTCCACATACATGCTGCGACGTATGCACGAGAGAACACGTGGAAGGTGGCCCGCGTACGTATGCCGATGCCATTGCACAGCTGCGAAGCTCATTGAACACGCAAACTCCTGACTGACGAACTAGAGGCGACAGGGGAGGGGGGGGGGGGGGGGGGCGATATACGTCTTATAGCAGTACACATTACAGTGGATAGCGGGACCATGTGGAACGTACGCAACACTCGCTAGATGTTGTGAGGGTAGGCACCGTAACATGATTCAATACGCAGGACACCAGAGTGTGCGCGCAGCGAACTATGTTGAGAGGGTTGCGATTAGGCAACGCTACACGAATTTCTAGATTCATATAACAAACAATTACGTGGGTTAGGTTAGGGCGCAACGTGGGTTAGGTTAGGGCCCAACTTAGGTTAGGTTAGGGCCCAACTTAGGTTAGGTTAGGGCCCAACTTAGGTTAGGTTAGGGCCCAACTTAGGTTAGGTTAGGGCCCAACTTAGGTTAGGTTAGGGCCCAACTTAGGTTAGGTTAGGGCCCAACTTAGGTTAGGTTAGGGCCCAACTTAGGTTAGGTTAGGGCCCAACTTAGGTTAGGTTAGGGCCCAACTTAGGTTAGGTTAGGGCCCAACTTAGGTTAGGTTAGGGCCCAACTTAGGTTAGGTTAGGGCCCAACTTAGGTTAGGTTAGGGCCCAACTTAGGTTAGGTTAGGGCCCAACTTAGGTTAGGTTAGGGCCCAACTTAGGTTAGGTTAGGGCCCAACTTAGGTTAGGTTAAGCCCCAACTTAGGTTAGGTTAAGCCCCAACTTAGTTAGGTTAAGCCCCAACTTAGGTTAGGTTAAGCCCCAACTTAGGTTAGGTTAAGCCCCAACTTAGGTTAGGTTAAGCCCCAACTTAGGTTAGGTTAAGCCCCAACTTAGGTTAGGTTAAGCCCCAACTTAGGTTAGGTTAAGCCCCAACTTAGGTTAGGTTAAGGCGCAACATAGGTTAGGTTAAGGCGCAACATAGGTTAGGTTAAGGCGCAACATAGGTTAGGTTAAGGCGCAACATAGGTTAGGTTAAGGCGCAACATAGGTTAGGTTAAGGCGCAACATAGGTTAGGTTAAGGCGCAACATAGGTTAGGTTAAGGCGCAACATAGGTTAGGTTAAGGCGCAACATAGGTTAGGTTAAGGCGCAACATAGGTTAGGTTAAGGCGCAACATAGGTTAGGTTAAGGCGCAACATAGGTTAGGTTAAGGCGCAACATAGGTTAGGTTAAGGCGCAACATAGGTTAGGTTAAGGTGCAACATAGGTTAGGTTAAGGTGCAACATAGGTTAGGTTAAGGTGCAACATAGGTTAGGTTAAGGTGCAACATAGGTTAGGTTAAGGTGCAACATAGGTTAGGTTAAGGTGCAACATAGGTTAGGTTAAGGGATGGTGTATGAGGGGGGAGGGGACGAGGTTCGTTCATAGTGATGATGGTAAGTGGACGCCTGAGGCACCCTGAGATGTGTCACGTCAGGATGCATCTTTCTCTCAGGGGAGGTGGTGCGCCGGTTGCGTGGGTGTGGCAAGGGAGTGGCAGGCCTGTGTCTTTCATTCCTGCCATTGCTTATATGCTGTGAGACAAGGCAGTGTGGTGGTGTTGGTTGCACCCCTGTCTAGGACATGTGTGGGTGTTTGTGGCTTATCTGAGTAATGATGGTTGTTGGAAGAGTGAGATATTCTGTTTTTGGGGTGGACCTCCTGGTTTTGTTATCATAGTGTGAATGGTGTAATGTGGCGGAGAGGATGCACTGGATGTTGTTCCATGCTGGTGCTTAGATATCTTGTCTGTGTCTGTTACAGCCAGAGAGTAGTGTGTGATAGAGTGTCTGGGTGACGTGTAGTTCGCATGTGTGCACAGACTGTCAGCATGTATAGGGACTGTTGTATGTCGTATGCCATCTATATTCCGATGGCTCTGCATCTATTAGTAATCAGCGCCATGTATCAGTTTAATCTGGTTGCGGTCACGCGGTGTTCTATCTCTGTACAGTAGTAGAGGTGCGACTGCACTACGTAGCTACCCCTTGCGGCAGCTTTCCCCGGTGTATGGCATACGATTATCGGCAATCAGTCGATTAGTGACAACTGGTCGTGTGACAACGTCACATGTCTGCGGGTGGGATACGCTACACCCTGCCTGTGGGTCAGGGCTCAGGAAAGCTCTCCTGACACTGAGCGCTCGGACCGTCATTACCCGTCTGAGTAATATATTGCGGAGCGCTTTTAGCCATTGCCCAGAGTCTTTGCGACTGCGAGTGCAACGCCCATGGGGATCGACATGGTTGGGGCGCTTTCTAGCTGATCGCTCGGCATCGGAATCCGTACTGTGAGCAACGCAATCGCGCACAGACTTAGAGCATGTGTGGGGACAGCGGGAATTTCGCATCTTGGATAAAACTCTTCATGAAACGGACGATATAGGGGTGGTTTGCAACTTACGACTGCGAGAAGAGTCCGCCGTTCATCCGCTGGAGTTGCGAGGTGGGCTGTTGGGGTGGAGCACGTACGGGTGCGGGTGGAGTGATTGTCGG
>NW_026045764.1:20000-22500 GCF_023898315.1 Schistocerca nitens
CCTTCCTTGGATGTGGTAGCCGTTTCTCAGGCTCCCTCTCCGGAATCGAACCCTGATTCCCCGTTACCCGTTACAACCATGGTAGGCGCAGAACCTACCATCGACAGTTGATAAGGCAGACATTTGAAAGATGCGTCGCCGGTACGAAGACCGTGCGATCAGCCCAAAGTTATTCAGAGTCACCAAGGCAAACGGACCGGACGAGCCGACCGATTGGTTTTGATCTAATAAAAGCGTCCCTTCCATCTCTGGTCGGGACTCTGTTTGCATGTATTAGCTCTAGAATTACCACAGTTATCCAAGTAACGTGGGTACGATCTAAGGAACCATAACTGATTTAATGAGCCATTCGCGGTTTCACCTTAATGCGGCTTGTACTGAGACATGCATGGCTTAATCTTTGAGACAAGCATATGACTACTGGCAGGATCAACCAGGGAGCTGCGTCAACTAGAGCTGAGCAGCCGGCCGCCCGGGAGTGTGTCCCGGGGGCCCGCGCGAACACGCAAGCGTCCGCTCAATTATTCTGCAAACAGGAGGAGGCTGGGCTCCCCTGCACGATACACCTCGAAACCCTCTCAGGTCCCGGCGGCGCGCAGCGCCGTCCTAAGTACTTGGTCGGGTTCGAGAGAGGCGCAATCGCCCGGAGATAGGCGAGTAGACGCTTTCAGTGCGACCACCCGTGCTCCCAACTGAGCTTGCCGCTGCCGACAGAGGCCCGGGAGCGTGCTGTCGTGGTGTTGCCGGCGGGAGACAACACGCGGCCACAAACAGTGACCGGGCAGCTCCAACGCCAGCGCCACAGAGGGGCAGAGCCCCACTTGGGTGCCAAAGCGAACTCTCCCAGCACAGCGCACGCGCCAACACATCCGCACAGCTGCGATACAAACCACCTGCGAGAACCGCGGGGGCGACCGAGCAGCAGACGGCGTCGCGGCGCCGAGTGCCGGGCGGCGGCGCATCCTCAACGCACACAGTCCTCAATCGGACCAGCACACTGCAGATGTCCACCGCGCTTCGCACCGGGCCCGGGAGGACCCACTTTGGCCGCACGGCGCCGCGCGCTGGGTGCGCCGGCACGCAGATGCGCCGCCTGCCGCGTCCGTCAGCCGGCGCGCCTGCCACTGGGCGCCCCCACCAGCCGGCTGCCGCGCGTGCGCCCACGCAGCGCGCGGCCAGCACGCCGGGCGCCCCCCCCTCACCGGCCGGGGACGGTCCCACCCAGCCACCGCCGCGTATCGCTTCATACCCACATGCCCACTCACGTTCGTGGGTATGACGGGTGTCGCTGAAGCAACCGGTTAATACCTGTACCGATCGTCGATATCAACGATTCACCTCCAGCGCGAACAACCGCGCAACAACGGATTTCCAGTTCATTTGCGTAACTTGGGCAGCAAACGTAGACGTCCATCTACATTTGCGAATTCAATGGGTCTTGCATGCCTGGATGTTATGAGTCACGACACGCCACATCAGTCCACATACATGCTGCGACGTATGCACGAGAGAACACGTGGAAGGTGGCCCGCGTACGTATGCCGATGCCATTGCACAGCTGCGAAGCTCATTGAACACGCAAACTCCTGACTGACGAACTAGAGGCGACAGGGGAGGGGGGGGGGGGGGGGGGCGATATACGTCTTATAGCAGTACACATTACAGTGGATAGCGGGACCATGTGGAACGTACGCAACACTCGCTAGATGTTGTGAGGGTAGGCACCGTAACATGATTCAATACGCAGGACACCAGAGTGTGCGCGCAGCGAACTATGTTGAGAGGGTTGCGATTAGGCAACGCTACACGAATTTCTAGATTCATATAACAAACAATTACGTGGGTTAGGTTAGGGCGCAACGTGGGTTAGGTTAGGGCCCAACTTAGGTTAGGTTAGGGCCCAACTTAGGTTAGGTTAGGGCCCAACTTAGGTTAGGTTAGGGCCCAACTTAGGTTAGGTTAGGGCCCAACTTAGGTTAGGTTAGGGCCCAACTTAGGTTAGGTTAGGGCCCAACTTAGGTTAGGTTAGGGCCCAACTTAGGTTAGGTTAGGGCCCAACTTAGGTTAGGTTAGGGCCCAACTTAGGTTAGGTTAGGGCCCAACTTAGGTTAGGTTAGGGCCCAACTTAGGTTAGGTTAGGGCCCAACTTAGGTTAGGTTAGGGCCCAACTTAGGTTAGGTTAGGGCCCAACTTAGGTTAGGTTAAGCCCCAACTTAGGTTAGGTTAAGCCCCAACTTAGGTTAGGTTAAGCCCCAACTTAGGTTAGGTTAAGCCCCAACTTAGGTTAGGTTAAGCCCCAACTTAGGTTAGGTTAAGCCCCAACTTAGGTTAGGTTAAGCCCCAACTTAGGTTAGGTTAAGCCCCAACTTAGGTTAGGTTAAGCCCCAACTTAGGTTAGGTTAAGCCCCAACTTAGGTTAGGTTAAGGCGCAACATAGGTTAGGTTAAGGCGCAACATAGGTTAGGTTAAGGCGCAACATAGGTTAGGTTAAGGCGCAACA
>NW_026045764.1:32500-36010 GCF_023898315.1 Schistocerca nitens
CGGCGCATCCTCAACGCACACAGTCCTCAATCGGACCAGCACACTGCAGATGTCCACCGCGCTTCGCACCGGGCCCGGGAGGACCCACTTTGGCCGCACGGCGCCGCGCGCTGGGTGCGCCGGCACGCAGATGCGCCGCCTGCCGCGTCCGTCAGCCGGCGCGCCTGCCACTGGGCGCCCCCACCAGCCGGCTGCCGCGCGTGCGCCCACGCAGCGCGCGGCCAGCACGCCGGGCGCCCCCCCCTCACCGGCCGGGGACGGTCCCACCCAGCCACCGCCGCGTATCGCTTCATACCCACATGCCCACTCACGTTCGTGGGTATGACGGGTGTCGCTGAAGCAACCGGTTAATACCTGTACCGATCGTCGATATCAACGATTCACCTCCAGCGCGAACAACCGCGCAACAACGGATTTCCAGTTCATTTGCGTAACTTGGGCAGCAAACGTAGACGTCCATCTACATTTGCGAATTCAATGGGTCTTGCATGCCTGGATGTTATGAGTCACGACACGCCACATCAGTCCACATACATGCTGCGACGTATGCACGAGAGAACACGTGGAAGGTGGCCCGCGTACGTATGCCGATGCCATTGCACAGCTGCGAAGCTCATTGAACACGCAAACTCCTGACTGACGAACTAGAGGCGACAGGGGAGGGGGGGGGGGGGGGGGGCGATATACGTCTTATAGCAGTACACATTACAGTGGATAGCGGGACCATGTGGAACGTACGCAACACTCGCTAGATGTTGTGAGGGTAGGCACCGTAACATGATTCAATACGCAGGACACCAGAGTGTGCGCGCAGCGAACTATGTTGAGAGGGTTGCGATTAGGCAACGCTACACGAATTTCTAGATTCATATAACAAACAATTACGTGGGTTAGGTTAGGGCGCAACGTGGGTTAGGTTAGGGCCCAACTTAGGTTAGGTTAGGGCCCAACTTAGGTTAGGTTAGGGCCCAACTTAGGTTAGGTTAGGGCCCAACTTAGGTTAGGTTAGGGCCCAACTTAGGTTAGGTTAGGGCCCAACTTAGGTTAGGTTAGGGCCCAACTTAGGTTAGGTTAGGGCCCAACTTAGGTTAGGTTAGGGCCCAACTTAGGTTAGGTTAGGGCCCAACTTAGGTTAGGTTAGGGCCCAACTTAGGTTAGGTTAGGGCCCAACTTAGGTTAGGTTAGGGCCCAACTTAGGTTAGGTTAGGGCCCAACTTAGGTTAGGTTAGGGCCCAACTTAGGTTAGGTTAAGCCCCAACTTAGGTTAGGTTAAGCCCCAACTTAGGTTAGGTTAAGCCCCAACTTAGGTTAGGTTAAGCCCCAACTTAGGTTAGGTTAAGCCCCAACTTAGGTTAGGTTAAGCCCCAACTTAGGTTAGGTTAAGCCCCAACTTAGGTTAGGTTAAGCCCCAACTTAGGTTAGGTTAAGCCCCAACTTAGGTTAGGTTAAGCCCCAACTTAGGTTAGGTTAAGCCCCAACTTAGGTTAGGTTAAGGCGCAACATAGGTTAGGTTAAGGCGCAACATAGGTTAGGTTAAGGCGCAACATAGGTTAGGTTAAGGCGCAACATAGGTTAGGTTAAGGCGCAACATAGGTTAGGTTAAGGCGCAACATAGGTTAGGTTAAGGCGCAACATAGGTTAGGTTAAGGCGCAACATAGGTTAGGTTAAGGCGCAACATAGGTTAGGTTAAGGCGCAACATAGGTTAGGTTAAGGCGCAACATAGGTTAGGTTAAGGCGCAACATAGGTTAGGTTAAGGCGCAACATAGGTTAGGTTAAGGTGCAACATAGGTTAGGTTAAGGTGCAACATAGGTTAGGTTAAGGTGCAACATAGGTTAGGTTAAGGTGCAACATAGGTTAGGTTAAGGTGCAACATAGGTTAGGTTAAGGGATGGTGTATGAGGGGGGAGGGGACGAGGTTCGTTCATAGTGATGATGGTAAGTGGACGCCTGAGGCACCCTGAGATGTGTCACGTCAGGATGCATCTTTCTCTCAGGGGAGGTGGTGCGCCGGTTGCGTGGGTGTGGCAAGGGAGTGGCAGGCCTGTGTCTTTCATTCCTGCCATTGCTTATATGCTGTGAGACAAGGCAGTGTGGTGGTGTTGGTTGCACCCCTGTCTAGGACATGTGTGGGTGTTTGTGGCTTATCTGAGTAATGATGGTTGTTGGAAGAGTGAGATATTCTGTTTTTGGGGTGGACCTCCTGGTTTTGTTATCATAGTGTGAATGGTGTAATGTGGCGGAGAGGATGCACTGGATGTTGTTCCATGCTGGTGCTTAGATATCTTGTCTGTGTCTGTTACAGCCAGAGAGTAGTGTGTGATAGAGTGTCTGGGTGACGTGTAGTTCGCATGTGTGCACAGACTGTCAGCATGTATAGGGACTGTTGTATGTCGTATGCCATCTATATTCCGATGGCTCTGCATCTATTAGTAATCAGCGCCATGTATCAGTTTAATCTGGTTGCGGTCACGCGGTGTTCTATCTCTGTACAGTAGTAGAGGTGCGACTGCACTACGTAGCTACCCCTTGCGGCAGCTTTCCCCGGTGTATGGCATACGATTATCGGCAATCAGTCGATTAGTGACAACTGGTCGTGTGACAACGTCACATGTCTGCGGGTGGGATACGCTACACCCTGCCTGTGGGTCAGGGCTCAGGAAAGCTCTCCTGACACTGAGCGCTCGGACCGTCATTACCCGTCTGAGTAATATATTGCGGAGCGCTTTTAGCCATTGCCCAGAGTCTTTGCGACTGCGAGTGCAACGCCCATGGGGATCGACATGGTTGGGGCGCTTTCTAGCTGATCGCTCGGCATCGGAATCCGTACTGTGAGCAACGCAATCGCGCACAGACTTAGAGCATGTGTGGGGACAGCGGGAATTTCGCATCTTGGATAAAACTCTTCATGAAACGGACGATATAGGGGTGGTTTGCAACTTACGACTGCGAGAAGAGTCCGCCGTTCATCCGCTGGAGTTGCGAGGTGGGCTGTTGGGGTGGAGCACGTACGGGTGCGGGTGGAGTGATTGTCGGTCGACCACTTTCTGCGGCGCAGGCACTGGCGTCGGGGCTCCTGGGGTGGTCAGAGGATGCAGTCTTGGTGCGTGGGGTCGAAAAATGTGTACTGTCGGCCCAGCGATGTCGTAGTCAGCTTGTGTCTCATAGGTGGCGGTATCGTCGTTCCAGGGGTCATGTTGTGGGAGATCGACAGATGGCGTTAATTTTTGTGGTGCGCTCGACATGGTGGATGTAGTGTTGTCAGATGCGCGTAGATGGAGGTATTGCATGTGGTTTCGTCGTATTTGCATAGATGGCGGTGCTGTGTTTTGGCAGTATGCTTGGCGTAGTTTCCTTGAATTCCTGTAGATGGAGGTGTCGTTTATGGGCTGGATGTCAATGTAGTGTACTCACATTCCGAGAGATGTCGTTCGTGTGCCCGTCGGTGGCATTGTCAACGTCGTCCAATAGGGGGCGGTATGGTGCGACCATTCTCCCCTTCTTTATAT
>NW_026045765.1:0-5000 GCF_023898315.1 Schistocerca nitens
GTAATCAACGCGAGCTTATGACTCGCGCTTACTGGGAATTCCTCGTTCATGGGGAACAATTGCAAGCCCCAATCCCTAGCACGAAGGAGGTTCAGCGGGTTACCCCGACCTTTCGGCCTAGGAAGACACGCTGATTCCTTCAGTGTAGCGCGCGTGCGGCCCAGAACATCTAAGGGCATCACAGACCTGTTATTGCTCAATCTCGTGCGGCTAGAAGCCGCCTGTCCCTCTAAGAAGAAAAGTAATCGCTGACAGCACGAAGGATGTCACGCGACTAGTTAGCAGGCTAGAGTCTCGTTCGTTATCGGAATTAACCAGACAAATCGCTCCACCAACTAAGAACGGCCATGCACCACCACCCACCGAATCAAGAAAGAGCTATCAATCTGTCAATCCTTCCGGTGTCCGGGCCTGGTGAGGTTTCCCGTGTTGAGTCAAATTAAGCCGCAGGCTCCACTCCTGGTGGTGCCCTTCCGTCAATTCCTTTAAGTTTCAGCTTTGCAACCATACTTCCCCCGGAACCCAAAAGCTTTGGTTTCCCGGAGGCTGCCCGCCGAGTCATCGGAGGAACTGCGGCGGATCGCTGGCTGGCATCGTTTATGGTTAGAACTAGGGCGGTATCTGATCGCCTTCGAACCTCTAACTTTCGTTCTTGATTAATGAAAACATACTTGGCAAATGCTTTCGCTTCTGTTCGTCTTGCGACGATCCAAGAATTTCACCTCTAACGTCGCAATACGAATGCCCCCGCCTGTCCCTATTAATCATTACCTCGGGTTCCGAAAACCAACAAAATAGAACCGAGGTCCTATTCCATTATTCCATGCACACAGTATTCAGGCGGGCTTGCCTGCTTTAAGCACTCTAATTTGTTCAAAGTAAACGTGCCGGCCCACCGAGACACTCAATAAAGAGCACCCTGGTAGGATTTCAACGGGGTCCGCCTCGGGACGCACGAGCACGCACGAGGCGGTCGCACGCCTTCGGCTCGCCCCACCGGCAGGACGTCCCACGATACATGCCAGTTAAACACCGACGGGCGGTGAACCAACAGCGTGGGACACAAATCCAACTACGAGCTTTTTAACCGCAACAACTTTAATATACGCTATTGGAGCTGGAATTACCGCGGCTGCTGGCACCAGACTTGCCCTCCAATAGATACTCGTTAAAGGATTTAAAGTGTACTCATTCCGATTACGGGGCCTCGGATGAGTCCCGTATCGTTATTTTTCGTCACTACCTCCCCGTGCCGGGAGTGGGTAATTTGCGCGCCTGCTGCCTTCCTTGGATGTGGTAGCCGTTTCTCAGGCTCCCTCTCCGGAATCGAACCCTGATTCCCCGTTACCCGTTACAACCATGGTAGGCGCAGAACCTACCATCGACAGTTGATAAGGCAGACATTTGAAAGATGCGTCGCCGGTACGAAGACCGTGCGATCAGCCCAAAGTTATTCAGAGTCACCAAGGCAAACGGACCGGACGAGCCGACCGATTGGTTTTGATCTAATAAAAGCGTCCCTTCCATCTCTGGTCGGGACTCTGTTTGCATGTATTAGCTCTAGAATTACCACAGTTATCCAAGTAACGTGGGTACGATCTAAGGAACCATAACTGATTTAATGAGCCATTCGCGGTTTCACCTTAATGCGGCTTGTACTGAGACATGCATGGCTTAATCTTTGAGACAAGCATATGACTACTGGCAGGATCAACCAGGGAGCTGCGTCAACTAGAGCTGAGCAGCCGGCCGCCCGGGAGTGTGTCCCGGGGGCCCGCGCGAACACGCAAGCGTCCGCTCAATTATTCTGCAAACAGGAGGAGGCTGGGCTCCCCTGCACGATACACCTCGAAACCCTCTCAGGTCCCGGCGGCGCGCAGCGCCGTCCTAAGTACTTGGTCGGGTTCGAGAGAGGCGCAATCGCCCGGAGATAGGCGAGTAGACGCTTTCAGTGCGACCACCCGTGCCCCCAACTGAGCTTGCCGCTGCCGACAGAGGCCCGGGAGCGTGCTGTCGTGGTGTTGCCGGCGGGAGACAACACGCGGCCACAAACAGTGACCGGGCAGCTCCAACGCCAGCGCCACAGAGGGGCAGAGCCCCACTTGGGTGCCAAAGCGAACTCTCCCAGCACAGCGCACGCGCCAACACATCCGCACAGCTGCGATACAAACCACCTGCGAGAACCGCGGGGGCGACCGAGCAGCAGACGGCGTCGCGGCGCCGAGTGCCGGGCGGCGGCGCATCCTCAACGCACACAGTCCTCAATCGGACCAGCACACTGCAGATGTCCACCGCGCTTCGCACCGGGCCCGGGAGGACCCACTTTGGCCGCACGGCGCCGCGCGCTGGGTGCGCCGGCACGCAGATGCGCCGCCTGCCGCGTCCGTCAGCCGGCGCGCCTGCCACTGGGCGCCCCCACCAGCCGGCTGCCGCGCGTGCGCCCACGCAGCGCGCGGCCAGCACGCCGGGCGCCCCCCCCTCACCGGCCGGGGACGGTCCCACCCAGCCACCGCCGCGTATCGCTTCATACCCACATGCCCACTCACGTTCGTGGGTATGACGGGTGTCGCTGAAGCAACCGGTTAATACCTGTACCGATCGTCGATATCAACGATTCACCTCCAGCGCGAACAACCGCGCAACAACGGATTTCCAGTTCATTTGCGTAACTTGGGCAGCAAACGTAGACATCCATCTACATTTGCGACTTCTACGAGTCTTGCATGCCTGGATGTTGTGTGTCACGACGCACTCCATCAGCATACATACACGCTGCGACGTGTGCACGAAAGAACACGTGGAAGGTGGCCAGCGTACGTATACGAATGCCATTGCACAGCTGCGAAGCGCATTCAACACGCGAACTCCTGACCGACGAGCTAGAGGTGACAGGAGGGGAGGGGGGGGCGGGGGCGATATACGTCCTATTGCAGTACACAATACAGTGGATAGCGGGACCATGTGGAAAGTAAGCAACACTCGCAAGATGTGAGGGTACGCACCGTAAAATGAATCAATACGCAGAACACCACAGTGTGCGCGAAGTGAACTATGTTGAGATGGTTGCAATTAGGCAACGCTACACGAATTCCTAGAGTCATATAACTAACAATTACAGGGCAGGTTAGGGCGCAACGTAGGTTAGGTTAGGGCGCAACGTAGGTTAGGTTAGGGCGCAACGTAGGTTAGGTTAGGGCGCAACGTGGGTTAGGTTAAGGCGCAACTTGGGTTAGGTTAAGGCGCAACTTGGGTTAGGTTAAGGCGCAACTTGGGTTAGGTTAAGGCGCAACTTGGGTTAGGTTAAGGCGCAACTTGGGTTAGGTTAAGGCGCAACTTGGGTTAGGTTAGGGCGCAACTTGGGTTAGGTTAGGGCGCAACTTGGGTTAGGTTAGGGCGCAACTTGGGTTAGGTTAGGGCGCAACTTGGGTTAGGTTAGGGCGCAACTTGGGTTAGGTTAGGGCGCAACTTGGGTTAGGTTAGGGCGCAACTTGGGTTAGGTTAGGGCGCAACTTGGGTTAGGTTAAGGCGCAACATAGGTTAGGTTAAGGCGCAACATAGGTTAGGTTAAGGCGCAACATAGGTTAGGTTAAGGCGCAACATAGGTTAGGTTAAGGCGCAACATAGGTTAGGTTAAGGCGCAACATAGGTTAGGTTAAGGCGCAACATAGGTTAGGTTAAGGCGCAACATAGGTTAGGTTAAGGCGCAACATAGGTTAGGTTATGGCGCAACATAGGTTAGGTTATGGCGCAACATAGGTTAGGTTAAGGCGCAACATAGGTTAGGTTAAGGCGCAACATAGGTTAGGTTAAGGCGCAACATAGGTTAGGTTAAGGCGCAACATAGGTTAGGTTAAGGCGCAACATAGGTTAGGTTAAGGTGCAACATAGGTTAGGTTAAGGTGCAACATAGGTTAGGTTAAGGTGCAACATAGGTTAGGTTAAGGTGCAACATAGGTTAGGTTAAGGTGCAACATAGGTTAGGTTAAGGTGCAACATAGGTTAGGTTAAGGGATGGTGTATGAGGGGGGAGGGGACGAGGTTCGTTCATAGTGATGATGGTAAGTGGACGCCTGAGGCACCCTGAGATGTGTCACGTCAGGATGCACCTTTGGCTCAGGGGAGGTGGTGCGCCGGTTCCGTGGGTGTGGCAAGGGAGTGGCAGACCTGTGTCTTTCATTCCTGCCATTGCCTATATGCTGTGAGACAAGGCAGTGTGGTGGTGTTGGTTGCACCCCTGTGTAGGACATGTGTGGGTGTTTGTGGCTTATCTGAGTAATGATGGTTGTTGGAAGAGTGAGATATTCTGTTTTTGGGGTGGACCTCCTGGTTTTGTTATCATAGTGTGAATTGTGTAATGTGGCGGAGAGGATGCACTGGATGTTGTTCCATGCTGGTGCTTAGATATTTTGTCTGTGTCTGTTACAGGCAGAGAGTAGTGTGTGATAGAGTGTCTGGGTGACGTGTAGTTCGCATGTGTGCACAGACTGTCAGCATGTATAGGGACTGTTGTATGTCGTATGCCATCTATATTCCGATGGCTCTGCATCTATTAGTAATCAGCGCCATGTATCAGTTTAATCTGGTTGCGGTCACGCGGTGTTCTATCTCTGTACAGTAGTAGAGGTGCGACTGCACTACGTAGCTACCCCTCGCGGCAGCTTTCCCCGGTGTATGGCATATGATTATCGGCAATCAGTCGATTAGTGACAACTGGTCGTGTGACAACGTCACATGTCTGCGGGTGGGATACGCTACACCCTGCCTGTGGGTCAGGGCTCAGGAACGCTCTCCTGACGCTGAGCGCTCGGACCGTCATTACCCGTCTGAGTAATATATTGCGGAGCGCTTTTAGCCATTGCCCAGAGTCTTTGCGACTGCGAGTGCAACGCCCATGGGGATCGACATGGTTGGGGCGCTTTCTAGCTGATCGCTCGGCATCGGAATCCGTACTGAGCAACGCAATCGCGCACAGACTTGGAGCATGTGTAGGGACAGCGGGA
>NW_026045765.1:12500-15000 GCF_023898315.1 Schistocerca nitens
CTACGAGCTTTTTAACCGCAACAACTTTAATATACGCTATTGGAGCTGGAATTACCGCGGCTGCTGGCACCAGACTTGCCCTCCAATAGATACTCGTTAAAGGATTTAAAGTGTACTCATTCCGATTACGGGGCCTCGGATGAGTCCCGTATCGTTATTTTTCGTCACTACCTCCCCGTGCCGGGAGTGGGTAATTTGCGCGCCTGCTGCCTTCCTTGGATGTGGTAGCCGTTTCTCAGGCTCCCTCTCCGGAATCGAACCCTGATTCCCCGTTACCCGTTACAACCATGGTAGGCGCAGAACCTACCATCGACAGTTGATAAGGCAGACATTTGAAAGATGCGTCGCCGGTACGAAGACCGTGCGATCAGCCCAAAGTTATTCAGAGTCACCAAGGCAAACGGACCGGACGAGCCGACCGATTGGTTTTGATCTAATAAAAGCGTCCCTTCCATCTCTGGTCGGGACTCTGTTTGCATGTATTAGCTCTAGAATTACCACAGTTATCCAAGTAACGTGGGTACGATCTAAGGAACCATAACTGATTTAATGAGCCATTCGCGGTTTCACCTTAATGCGGCTTGTACTGAGACATGCATGGCTTAATCTTTGAGACAAGCATATGACTACTGGCAGGATCAACCAGGGAGCTGCGTCAACTAGAGCTGAGCAGCCGGCCGCCCGGGAGTGTGTCCCGGGGGCCCGCGCGAACACGCAAGCGTCCGCTCAATTATTCTGCAAACAGGAGGAGGCTGGGCTCCCCTGCACGATACACCTCGAAACCCTCTCAGGTCCCGGCGGCGCGCAGCGCCGTCCTAAGTACTTGGTCGGGTTCGAGAGAGGCGCAATCGCCCGGAGATAGGCGAGTAGACGCTTTCAGTGCGACCACCCGTGCCCCCAACTGAGCTTGCCGCTGCCGACAGAGGCCCGGGAGCGTGCTGTCGTGGTGTTGCCGGCGGGAGACAACACGCGGCCACAAACAGTGACCGGGCAGCTCCAACGCCAGCGCCACAGAGGGGCAGAGCCCCACTTGGGTGCCAAAGCGAACTCTCCCAGCACAGCGCACGCGCCAACACATCCGCACAGCTGCGATACAAACCACCTGCGAGAACCGCGGGGGCGACCGAGCAGCAGACGGCGTCGCGGCGCCGAGTGCCGGGCGGCGGCGCATCCTCAACGCACACAGTCCTCAATCGGACCAGCACACTGCAGATGTCCACCGCGCTTCGCACCGGGCCCGGGAGGACCCACTTTGGCCGCACGGCGCCGCGCGCTGGGTGCGCCGGCACGCAGATGCGCCGCCTGCCGCGTCCGTCAGCCGGCGCGCCTGCCACTGGGCGCCCCCACCAGCCGGCTGCCGCGCGTGCGCCCACGCAGCGCGCGGCCAGCACGCCGGGCGCCCCCCCCTCACCGGCCGGGGACGGTCCCACCCAGCCACCGCCGCGTATCGCTTCATACCCACATGCCCACTCACGTTCGTGGGTATGACGGGTGTCGCTGAAGCAACCGGTTAATACCTGTACCGATCGTCGATATCAACGATTCACCTCCAGCGCGAACAACCGCGCAACAACGGATTTCCAGTTCATTTGCGTAACTTGGGCAGCAAACGTAGACATCCATCTACATTTGCGACTTCTACGAGTCTTGCATGCCTGGATGTTGTGTGTCACGACGCACTCCATCAGCATACATACACGCTGCGACGTGTGCACGAAAGAACACGTGGAAGGTGGCCAGCGTACGTATACGAATGCCATTGCACAGCTGCGAAGCGCATTCAACACGCGAACTCCTGACCGACGAGCTAGAGGTGACAGGAGGGGAGGGGGGGGCGGGGGCGATATACGTCCTATTGCAGTACACAATACAGTGGATAGCGGGACCATGTGGAAAGTAAGCAACACTCGCAAGATGTGAGGGTACGCACCGTAAAATGAATCAATACGCAGAACACCACAGTGTGCGCGAAGTGAACTATGTTGAGATGGTTGCAATTAGGCAACGCTACACGAATTCCTAGAGTCATATAACTAACAATTACAGGGCAGGTTAGGGCGCAACGTAGGTTAGGTTAGGGCGCAACGTAGGTTAGGTTAGGGCGCAACGTAGGTTAGGTTAGGGCGCAACGTGGGTTAGGTTAAGGCGCAACTTGGGTTAGGTTAAGGCGCAACTTGGGTTAGGTTAAGGCGCAACTTGGGTTAGGTTAAGGCGCAACTTGGGTTAGGTTAAGGCGCAACTTGGGTTAGGTTAAGGCGCAACTTGGGTTAGGTTAGGGCGCAACTTGGGTTAGGTTAGGGCGCAACTTGGGTTAGGTTAGGGCGCAACTTGGGTTAGGTTAGGGCGCAACTTGGGTTAGGTTAGGGCGCAACTTGGGTTAGGTTAGGGCGCAACTTGGGTTAGGTTAGGGCGCAACTTGGGTTAGGTTAGGGCGCAACTTGGGTTAGGTTAAGGCGCAACATAGGTTAGGTTAAGGCGCAACATAGGTTAGGTTAAGGCG
>NW_026045765.1:25000-28634 GCF_023898315.1 Schistocerca nitens
CCAACACATCCGCACAGCTGCGATACAAACCACCTGCGAGAACCGCGGGGGCGACCGAGCAGCAGACGGCGTCGCGGCGCCGAGTGCCGGGCGGCGGCGCATCCTCAACGCACACAGTCCTCAATCGGACCAGCACACTGCAGATGTCCACCGCGCTTCGCACCGGGCCCGGGAGGACCCACTTTGGCCGCACGGCGCCGCGCGCTGGGTGCGCCGGCACGCAGATGCGCCGCCTGCCGCGTCCGTCAGCCGGCGCGCCTGCCACTGGGCGCCCCCACCAGCCGGCTGCCGCGCGTGCGCCCACGCAGCGCGCGGCCAGCACGCCGGGCGCCCCCCCCTCACCGGCCGGGGACGGTCCCACCCAGCCACCGCCGCGTATCGCTTCATACCCACATGCCCACTCACGTTCGTGGGTATGACGGGTGTCGCTGAAGCAACCGGTTAATACCTGTACCGATCGTCGATATCAACGATTCACCTCCAGCGCGAACAACCGCGCAACAACGGATTTCCAGTTCATTTGCGTAACTTGGGCAGCAAACGTAGACATCCATCTACATTTGCGACTTCTACGAGTCTTGCATGCCTGGATGTTGTGTGTCACGACGCACTCCATCAGCATACATACACGCTGCGACGTGTGCACGAAAGAACACGTGGAAGGTGGCCAGCGTACGTATACGAATGCCATTGCACAGCTGCGAAGCGCATTCAACACGCGAACTCCTGACCGACGAGCTAGAGGTGACAGGAGGGGAGGGGGGGGCGGGGGCGATATACGTCCTATTGCAGTACACAATACAGTGGATAGCGGGACCATGTGGAAAGTAAGCAACACTCGCAAGATGTGAGGGTACGCACCGTAAAATGAATCAATACGCAGAACACCACAGTGTGCGCGAAGTGAACTATGTTGAGATGGTTGCAATTAGGCAACGCTACACGAATTCCTAGAGTCATATAACTAACAATTACAGGGCAGGTTAGGGCGCAACGTAGGTTAGGTTAGGGCGCAACGTAGGTTAGGTTAGGGCGCAACGTAGGTTAGGTTAGGGCGCAACGTGGGTTAGGTTAAGGCGCAACTTGGGTTAGGTTAAGGCGCAACTTGGGTTAGGTTAAGGCGCAACTTGGGTTAGGTTAAGGCGCAACTTGGGTTAGGTTAAGGCGCAACTTGGGTTAGGTTAAGGCGCAACTTGGG
Source organism: Schistocerca nitens (assembly GCF_023898315.1). Lineage (NCBI taxonomy): Eukaryota > Metazoa > Arthropoda > Insecta > Orthoptera > Acrididae > Schistocerca > Schistocerca nitens. The sequence continues at coordinate 26,199 of NW_026045765.1, forward strand.
TTAGGTTAGGGCGCAACTTGGGTTAGGTTAGGGCGCAACTTGGGTTAGGTTAGGGCGCAACTTGGGTTAGGTTAGGGCGCAACTTGGGTTAGGTTAGGGCGCAACTTGGGTTAGGTTAGGGCGCAACTTGGGTTAGGTTAGGGCGCAACTTGGGTTAGGTTAGGGCGCAACTTGGGTTAGGTTAAGGCGCAACATAGGTTAGGTTAAGGCGCAACATAGGTTAGGTTAAGGCGCAACATAGGTTAGGTTAAGGCGCAACATAGGTTAGGTTAAGGCGCAACATAGGTTAGGTTAAGGCGCAACATAGGTTAGGTTAAGGCGCAACATAGGTTAGGTTAAGGCGCAACATAGGTTAGGTTAAGGCGCAACATAGGTTAGGTTATGGCGCAACATAGGTTAGGTTATGGCGCAACATAGGTTAGGTTAAGGCGCAACATAGGTTAGGTTAAGGCGCAACATAGGTTAGGTTAAGGCGCAACATAGGTTAGGTTAAGGCGCAACATAGGTTAGGTTAAGGCGCAACATAGGTTAGGTTAAGGTGCAACATAGGTTAGGTTAAGGTGCAACATAGGTTAGGTTAAGGTGCAACATAGGTTAGGTTAAGGTGCAACATAGGTTAGGTTAAGGTGCAACATAGGTTAGGTTAAGGTGCAACATAGGTTAGGTTAAGGGATGGTGTATGAGGGGGGAGGGGACGAGGTTCGTTCATAGTGATGATGGTAAGTGGACGCCTGAGGCACCCTGAGATGTGTCACGTCAGGATGCACCTTTGGCTCAGGGGAGGTGGTGCGCCGGTTCCGTGGGTGTGGCAAGGGAGTGGCAGACCTGTGTCTTTCATTCCTGCCATTGCCTATATGCTGTGAGACAAGGCAGTGTGGTGGTGTTGGTTGCACCCCTGTGTAGGACATGTGTGGGCAACATAGGTTAGGTTAAGGTGCAACATAGGTTAGGTTAAGGTGCAACATAGGTTAGGTTAAGGGATGGTGTATGAGGGGGGAGGGGACGAGGTTCGTTCATAGTGATGATGGTAAGTGGACGCCTGAGGCACCCTGAGATGTGTCACGTCAGGATGCACCTTTGGCTCAGGGGAGGTGGTGCGCCGGTTCCGTGGGTGTGGCAAGGGAGTGGCAGACCTGTGTCTTTCATTCCTGCCATTGCCTATATGCTGTGAGACAAGGCAGTGTGGTGGTGTTGGTTGCACCCCTGTGTAGGACATGTGTGGGTGTTTGTGGCTTATCTGAGTAATGATGGTTGTTGGAAGAGTGAGATATTCTGTTTTTGGGGTGGACCTCCTGGTTTTGTTATCATAGTGTGAATTGTGTAATGTGGCGGAGAGGATGCACTGGATGTTGTTCCATGCTGGTGCTTAGATATTTTGTCTGTGTCTGTTACAGGCAGAGAGTAGTGTGTGATAGAGTGTCTGGGTGACGTGTAGTTCGCATGTGTGCACAGACTGTCAGCATGTATAGGGACTGTTGTATGTCGTATGCCATCTATATTCCGATGGCTCTGCATCTATTAGTAATCAGCGCCATGTATCAGTTTAATCTGGTTGCGGTCACGCGGTGTTCTATCTCTGTACAGTAGTAGAGGTGCGACTGCACTACGTAGCTACCCCTCGCGGCAGCTTTCCCCGGTGTATGGCATATGATTATCGGCAATCAGTCGATTAGTGACAACTGGTCGTGTGACAACGTCACATGTCTGCGGGTGGGATACGCTACACCCTGCCTGTGGGTCAGGGCTCAGGAACGCTCTCCTGACGCTGAGCGCTCGGACCGTCATTACCCGTCTGAGTAATATATTGCGGAGCGCTTTTAGCCATTGCCCAGAGTCTTTGCGACTGCGAGTGCAACGCCCATGGGGATCGACATGGTTGGGGCGCTTTCTAGCTGATCGCTCGGCATCGGAATCCGTACTGAGCAACGCAATCGCGCACAGACTTGGAGCATGTGTAGGGACAGCGGGAATTTCGCATCTTGGATTAAACTCTTCATGAAACGGACGATATAGGGGTGGATTGCAACTTACGACTGCGAGAAGAGTCCGCCGTTCATCCGCTGGAGTTGTGAGTTGGGCTGTTGGGGTGGAGCACGTACGGGTGCGGGTGGAGTGATTGTCGGTCGACCACTTTCTGCGGCGCAGGCACTGGCGTCGGGGCTCCTGGGGTGGACAGAGGATGCCGTCTTTGTGGGTGGCGTCGGACAATGTGTACTGTGCGCCCATCGATGTCGTATTCAGCTTGGCGTCTCATAGATGGCGGTATCGCCGTTGCAGGAGGCCTAGATGGCGTTATTGTTTGTGGTGCGCTCGACATGGTGGATGTAGTGTTGCCAGATTCGCGTAGATGGCTGTATTGCATGTGGTTTCGTCGTATTTTCATAGGTGGCGATGCTGTGTGGTTGGCGTTGTTGCGTTCACTTCCTGTAGATGGAG
>NW_026045766.1:10000-12500 GCF_023898315.1 Schistocerca nitens
ACCTAACCCAAGTTGCGCCTTAACCTAACCCAAGTTGCGCCTTAACCTAACCCAAGTTGCGCCTTAACCTAACCCAAGTTGCGCCTTAACCTAACCCAAGTTGCGCCTTAACCTAACCCAAGTTGCGCCTTAACCTAACCCAAGTTGCGCCTTAACCTAACCCAAGTTGCGCCTTAACCTAACCCAAGTTGCGCCTTAACCTAACCCAAGTTGCGCCCTAACCTAACCCACGTTGCGCCCTAACCTAACCCACGTTGCGCCTTAACCTAACCCACGTTGCGCCCTAACCTAACCCACGTTGCGCCCTAACCTAACCTACGTTGCGCCCTAACCTAACCTACGTTGCGCCCTAACCTAACCTACGTTGCGCCCTAACCTAACCTACGTTGCGCCCTAACCTAACCTACGTTGCGCCCTAACCTAACCTACGTTGCGCCCTAACCTAACCTACGTTGGGCCCTAACCTAACCCACGTTGCGCCCTAACCTAACCCACGTTGCGCCCTAACCTAACCCACGTTGCGCCCAAACCTAACCCACGTTGCGCCCTAACCTAACCCACGTTGCGCCCTAACCTAACCTACGTTGCGCCCTAACCTAACCTACGTTGCGCCCTAACCTAACCTACGTTGCGCCCTAACCTAACCTACGTTGCGCCCTAACCTAACCTACGTTGCGCCCTAACCTAACCTACGTTGCGCCCTAACCTAACCTACGTTGGGCCCTAACCTAACCCACGTTGCGCCCTAACCTAACCCACGTTGCGCCCTAACCTAACCCACGTTGCGCCCAAACCTAACCCACGTTGCGCCCTAACCTAACCCACGTTGCGCCCTAACCTAACCCACGTTGCGCCTTAACCTGCCCTGTAATTGTTAGTTATATGAATCTAGGAATTCGTGTAGCGTTGCCTAATTGCAACCATCTCAACATAGTTCACTTCGCGCACACTGTGGTGTTCTGCGTATTGATTCATTTTACGGTGCGTACCCTCACATCTTGCGAGTGTTGCTTACTTTCCACATGGTCCCGCTATCCACTGTATTGTGTACTGCAATAGGACGTATATCGCCCCCGCCCCCCCCCCCCCCCTCCCCTCCTGTCACCTCTAGCTCGTCGGTCAGGAGTTCGCGTGTTGAATGCGCTTCGCAGCTGTGCAATGGCATTCGCATACGTACGCTGGCCACCTTCCACGTGTTCTTTCGTGCACACGTCGCAGCGTGTATGTATGCTGATGGAGTGCGTCGTGACACACAACATCCAGGCATGCAAGACTCGTAGAAGTCGCAAATGTAGATGGATGTCTACGTTTGCTGCCCAAGTTACGCAAATGAACTGGAAATCCGTTGTTGCGCGGTTGTTCGCGCTGGAGGTGAATCGTTGATATCGACGATCGGTACAGGTATTAACCGGTTGCTTCAGCGACACCCGTCATACCCACGAACGTGAGTGGGCATGTGGGTATGAAGCGATACGCGGCGGTGGCTGGGTGGGACCGTCCCCGGCCGGTGAGGGGGGGGCGCCCGGCGTGCTGGCCGCGCGCTGCGTGGGCGCACGCGCGGCAGCCGGCTGGTGGGGGCGCCCAGTGGCAGGCGCGCCGGCTGACGGAGGCGGCAGGCGGCGCATCTGCGTGCCGGCGCACCCAGCGCGCGGCGCCGTGCGGCCAAAGTGGGTCCTCCCGGGCCCGGTGCGAAGCGCGGTGGACATCTGCAGTGTGCTGGTCCGATTGAGGACTGTGTGCGTTGAGGATGCGCCGCCGCCCGGCACTCGGCGCCGCGACGCCGTCTGCTGCTCGGTCGCCCCCGCGGTTCTCGCAGGTGGTTTGTATCGCAGCTGTGCGGATGTGTTGGCGCGTGCGCTGTGCTGGGAGAGTTCGCTTTGGCACCCAAGTGGGGCTCTGCCCCTCTGTGGCGCTGGCGTTGGAGCTGCCCGGTCACTGTTTGTGGCCGCGTGTTGTCTCCCGCCGGCAACACCACGACAGCACGCTCCCGGGCCTCTGTCGGCAGCGGCAAGCTCAGTTGGGAGCACGGGTGGTCGCACTGAAAGCGTCTACTCGCCTATCTCCGGGCGATTGCGCCTCTCTCGAACCCGACCAAGTACTTAGGACGGCGCTGCGCGCCGCCGGGACCTGAGAGGGTTTCGAGGTGTATCGTGCAGGGGAGCCCAGCCTCCTCCTGTTTGCAGAATAATTGAGCGGACGCTTGCGTGTTCGCGCGGGCCCCCGGGACACACTCCCGGGCGGCCGGCTGCTCAGCTCTAGTTGACGCAGCTCCCTGGTTGATCCTGCCAGTAGTCATATGCTTGTCTCAAAGATTAAGCCATGCATGTCTCAGTACAAGCCGCATTAAGGTGAAACCGCGAATGGCTCATTAAATCAGTTATGGTTCCTTAGATCGTACCCACGTTACTTGGATAACTGTGGTAATTCTAGAGCTAATACATGCAAACAGAGTCCCGACCAGAGATGGAAGGGACGCTTTTATTAGATCAAAACCAATCGG
>NW_026045766.1:17500-20000 GCF_023898315.1 Schistocerca nitens
TTGCTGCGAGGCCGCGTCCGCCTTAGCGTGCTCCTCCGGGGGCGCGCGGGTGCGCGGATTCTCTTCGGCCGCCATTCAACGATCAACTCAGAACTGGCACGGACTGGGGGAATCCGACTGTCTAATTAAAACAAAGCATTGCGATGGCCCTAGCGGGTGTTGACGCAATGTGATTTCTGCCTAGTGCTCTGAATGTCAACGTTCAGAAATTCAAGCAAGCGCGGGTAAACGGCGGGAGTAACTTGACTCTCCAAATGCTCACATGATGCGTCATATACGGATCCTCTCGGTCCACTCCTCAGCATCCTAGCGGTGTCGAGTGGATGATGGTTCGCTTAGCCTCTCGGTGGGAAATCCTAGCTCTGGCCTTCACGTGGCGGGGGTCGTGAGGGTGCTGAGGAAGGTTACGCGTAAGTGTAACTCCTTTCCAGTTTCCCGACCGACAGAGCAGGGTGCCTTGTAGGGCTTGGGGGTTACCTCCCCCCCTGCCTTTGTTCCAGCTGGTGCAAGTAATAGAAGCAAACGTGGTACCAGGCCTCCCACTGGAGCGCCTGTGCCAGCTGATGAGCCACCCATCCAGCCAACCGGTGCGGGTCGAGCGCCGCTCCCCGCTATCTGCCCTGATTGCATGCGGTCATTTTCAACCAAGACCGGGCTCGGCGTCCATCGTCGTCGCGCCCATCCGACTGCTGCTAATGCCGAGATCAAGACCGAGAGGAAGAAGGCCAGGTGGTCGCAGGAAGAGCTGCTGCGTTTGGCCCACGCAGAAGCGACCCTCGCCATCCAGGGTTGTAGGTTCTTCAACCAGGAACTCGCCAAGGCCTTCCCTGATCGTACACTGGAATCAGTTAAATGTCAGCGTAGAACGCAGTGTTATAAAGACATGGTGGCAAGGTTTGCCACTGAACTCTCCGGCATGGATCGCGGCCCTCGTGGTCCCGCCGGTGAGCCTGCGGACAGTCAAGCTTTGTCACAGTCTCCACCTGGGGGGGAAGATGTAGACCTAGCCATCTGGTCATTTGTAGCGGATCTCCCCTCATCAGACTGCCGATTCCGCTCACTTGATGATCTTGTGGCTCTGGGTCCCACCGCCAGCCGTAATACTATCCAGGCAATGTTGCTGTCTGCTCTCGATGAAGTAGGCAGCAAGCAGTCAGCTGTTCACCAAGCTGTGAGTGTGCAGACCCAACAGCCACCAGAGCGGAAACGTGCACGTAGGAGATGGGAATATGCAGTGGTTCAGCGTGCTTTTAGGAAGAACAGAGCACGCTGTATCAATGGACTTCTGGATGGCACACTTTTGCATCAGCCACCTTCCATCCCGGGGCTGATCGAATTTTGGACAGACCTTTTCTCTCCACCTCGTATCAGGTCTCGACCTCCACGTGGTGAAGGTCTGTCTGAAGAGCTGTTGCCATTCTCGAAGAAGGTGCCCTTCCGTGACCTTTGGGCTCCCATTTCTGCGGACGAAGCCATTGCTGCTCTCCCACCTCGCAATTCTGCTGCAGGTCCCGACGGCCTCACGCCGACCCAACTGCGCCGCCTTCCCCGGGAGGTTCTCCTTAAGCTCCTAAACTTCCTCCTCCTTTCCCGTTCCCTTCCATCCCGTCTCCTTCAGGCTAGGACAACCCTGCTGCCCAAGAAGACCGCCGCAGCATCCCCTGCCGACTTTCGTCCGATCACGGTGTGCTCGGTGCTCACCAGAGCCTTTCACAAGGTTCTGGTTGGCCGCCTGATGCGCTACTGTGTATTGGATGGTCGTCAGCGGGCTTTCATCCCTCAGGATGGGATGCTTCACAACACCTTTCTTCTGGATCTGGCGATGACCCAGACGTGCAGAGCTGCCGGCTCGCTGTACTTGGCATCTCTGGATGTGTCAAAGGCCTTCGATTCGCTGGCTCATGGTGCCCTTGGCCCTGTGCTAAGGGCCCATGGTTTGCCGGTCGAGTTCGTTGACTACATCCAGGGATGCTATGAGGCGGGATCGACGGTTATCTGTGCGGCTGGGAAGTCGTCGGATCTAGTGCGGCCTTCGAGGGGTGTTCGGCAGGGTGACCCTCTGTCTCCTATCCTCTTCAACATGTCCATTGACATTCTCCTGTCCCGCCTTCCTGATCATATTGGTGCACGCATTCTCGGACGGCGAATTAATGCGGCTGCATTCGCCGATGACCTCCTGCTGTTCGCCGAGACTCGTGATGGATTGCAGGAACTTCTCACCATCGCCACGTCGGCCCTGGGTGACCTCGGGCTCGAGGTCAACCCACGGAAGTGTTTTTCTCTCGCCCTTGTTTCATCAGGCCGGGAGAAGAAAACCAAGGTCGACGAGACTGTCATCTTTCGTGCTGGTGGGAACAACATCCCAGCACTGGCGATGGGGGATACGTTCAAGTATCTGGGCCTGCAATTCTCGACGTGCGGACGCAGCCTCTTTCATCCTCGGCGGGAGGTCGAGAAGCAGCTGAACGTCATCAAGCGTGCACCACTCAAACCGCAGCAG